>NC_056732.1:621435794-621738294 GCF_019279795.1 Protopterus annectens | reverse complement strand
CTGACTACTGTGGTGATGTGATTATCAAGGGAGAGACTACTGTCCACCTGGGTCTCAAGGTCTCTTATCACACATTCAGTGTTAAGTAGACTGCTGTCTATGTGGCAGTCCATGGGTGCAGAGTATTTATCAAAGGGGATGATAATGCACTTTTTGGCATTGAGCTTGAGGCCATGGCACTGACACTGGGCATCTGTCTTAGTAAGGCCCTTCTGTAAGATGTCCACATCATTTGGGGACTTGACTATGTCTCCTAGTTTGCAGTCATTTGTGAACTTTGTTAACCAGAGGCCTTCTGTGTTAGCCTGTACTTCAGAGTAAATACCAAACAGAAGAGGTCCCAGGACTGAACCCTGTGGTACTCCACTTGTCACTGGTTTCAAGTCATATTTGGAGTCTGCAACTTTTACAGTGTGGGTTCTATCAGTGAGACAGTTGGCAATCCATCTTGTGACATAGGGATTTATACCTAGTTTAGTGAATTTAGCTATAATTCCAGAAAGGGGGATGGTGTCGCAAGCCTTGTTGAGGTCAAGATAGGCTGTGTGAACCACCTTACCCTTACCTATAGCTTTGGTGACTGCCTCAAAGAAGTCAATCAGGTTCAGGAGGCATGATCAGCCTTTTACAAACCCAGATGTTTGCATTGATTTACTGCTGATGAAGACTCAAAGACCCCTTACTCATATCTGTCTATAAAAATTCCAATAAAAGTTCTCATTTAAGGTTATCATTTCTTTTAAGACAGTGTCATGATTTTAGAGTAATCATAGAATGAAGCTTTATAGAAACAGAAAATCTAGCTGAAGACAAAGGCTGCTTGGTCACCATGCCATCCCATTTCTCTATTTACTAGATATGCTGCAGATGCCACTTCAATAACCATTTAATTCTAACCATTCCTCATAAGAGCTGGCCTTCAACCTGTGTAAAAAAATACATTGACTATGAGATATCTACAGTCAATACTCAAAGTATGCTCTTATATTCATGTTTTCATGGACATCTTTTTTGTTGAAATATTATTTTAATGTATTTAAAATGAAGAGCCTAGTGTGTTGTCAACAGCTATTTTTTTTTTTTTTTTTTTTTTAGTTTTGTGTTGAGGGCTGGAGATGTGTGGATTTTGTGTTTCATGACTGGCTACATTACTGTAAGAAGCCAGGCAGTTTCTTACAGTAATGTAAAGATCTTTGTGTGCTCTGCTTGAAGAGCTGAGGAGGTAGAGGTGCTAGTTTGTGGGACCGGCACAGGGCACTAGTTGAGCCAGCTATACCTCTGCAAATACCGGATGGCTAATAGTGTTTTCCAGAAGGCAAGTGTCCCATGCAGAAGAAAAAGACAGCATTAGTCACAGTGGCGGCTGGTGACTTCAAATCACAGGGGGGGCTGCAGGAGACAGCTGAATGGGTGGGGTCAATGGGGAGGGGTGTGGTCAACCAGAAAGGGGAGGAGCTATGCACAAAACCACAAAAAACTAACTTTAATTAAATACGCTGCCCTGGGTGGCAAACCATCATTATGAAAGTCCAATCAAGACAAAAATAAGTGTAGAAGAATAAAAATATTTCAATGCATTGGCTGCATGACAGCTTACTTAATATCTAGATGGAAACAAAAGGTTGTGAGGCATGAAAAAATAATTTACATTTTAAATACATTACTGGAATGCCAGTCAAAATCAAGTATAAGAAAAACCAGAAGCACTCAACTCAAACCACTTCTCCTTGCACTGCAGTTCTAATTATAATATATTCAGCTTTATTAAAGTACTAAGTAACATGCTGAAAGTAGAAATCTATGTGATGCCCCCACTTGTAAAAATGTTTCTTATCCAAAAAAGACCTGCTGCCTGACAACTTGTTTCATGGGGAAAACATGATAAAAGTAAAAATGAAAAGCAAACAAGAAACAAGCTCAAGATACATTGCTTAAAGGATTACTGTACAGGTTATGGACCACACATGATTGGCATTCTGTTTAGTTTATGGGTAAAGTCTGTAGAGATGACTGGAAGTCTCCAACAAGTGTAATGAGCTTTTTAAAATAATGGAATCCTGTCCTTTAATACCCAAGGCTTATACATTATCTAGTCAAGTATTCTCTGCACGGCAACAACAGAAAGGCTTTCAATGTTGGCAATTCTTTAACAGTATGCTTATTAAAGCTTACTTGCATCTTACGATCTCAGACAAGCTTACCTTATGGTCATTAAAGCATTGCTACTTAAACACAGAGCAACAGGCACTTTGAGTAATAAGCATAAATCTGAGTAATAAGCATAAATCAACAGTACAAAAATATGACAGAAACCAGACCATTCTGCAAAATCAAGGACAGATGAAAAGCCACTGTAGTACTTATACAGTGTGTCCTCCCCATCCAAGGTAGATACAACTACTCCTTGCCTTGCTTGGACACATCCAGAGTCACTACATGGGGGAGTGGTGTGCAACAAGCATGTCACAATTTGAAATTTCTCTGGCTGACTGTGATGGCCCTGACACATTTGTCATACCTCTCAACCTCAAGAGCAAGAAATCTGGACAAAGCCATACACAGAAGTGGGACAAAGGCCCAAAAATAAGGACAATTTTTAAATATTGCTCTAATAAACTTAGGAAGATAATAGAATAGGTCTTGCATTAGTATGAATTTTCTGAAGGGTATAAAATCTGAAACTCAAATGTCTGTCATTTTCTAACTTCAGTCTTTAGTGATTTGTCACTAATTTGCCAAAAAAACACAACTTTATGAAAAATGGACCAAAAATGTGATGCAAAAATATAAAATAGACACACAATACAGCTGCTACCTGCCAAAGAAGGGACACTTTAATATTAGTACTGCTACCTTGAGCAGCTGACAAAATAAAAGAATCTACATGCATTTCAAGTAATCTATAACTTTGATTATTACAGTTATTTCTTAATTGTAAACCCTCCATGTTTTCTTCCAAAATTGTTATTTTGCGGAGGGATCATTAGCAGGAAGAGCAACATTTTGAGCCAAAAATTGGGGACAGTTGAGAGGTTGGCTATGCCTAATTCTATAAAGCAATTTATTTGCATGTACCTCTCAACCTGTTAATGCAGTAAATCTGAACAAGGCCAAATATATTGGGGGCACATATAAACAGTACTAAAAATTGCTCTTGTATAAATTGAGACAGTTGATAGAACAGCTCTTACTTTAACATGCATTTTTCTGAAGGTTATGAAGTCTGAAACTTATTATTTAGTGACTTAATTCCTAAATGATTTGCCAGAAAACTACAAATTTTATGAAGAACAAACCAAAAATAAGAAGCAAAAATCTATTCATTCTTTGAAAATCTGGACAGTTGGGAGGTATAGTTCAGCTGGGCCTGTCTGAGTTTGCTGCCCTTCCCCCCTGACAAAATAATGGTTGAATGGAGCATCTGCAGCCATTCCAATGAACCATTACTTGGCTATTTCACTCCATTTACCATAAACACTAATGTGCATACTGCTTTACTTCTATGATGAGTTGGACTTCATTTGAAAGTTTTATTTTGTATTTTACAGCACAAACACTAAGTCATCTGTTAAACAAAGCAATGCAGTCTCACAATGAAAACTTAGCATTAAAACTTCTCTGCCCTAGAAACTCACATTCATTGAAACAGCATTGAAACCCACATTCAAAGAAAATACATTTTGCCAGTGGCAGATAAAGATTAATTTTGGGCTGTTTTCAAATCATAGGCCCCTTGCATATGAAACATACATGTGCTCTTTGATACACCTTCCTCATTGTACTAAAATTATATTCCTTGTACAATACAGTACACTTGTTAGAGGGTGTTTTAAATTTGTTTTGAACATTTTTCCAGTAAGCAATGAAACAAACCATATGCACCCATAATGGCAAAACTGCCCAGTTGAGAACATTTATCATAAAAAAGTCTACTCAGACTTCCACAGTCCACCATTATTAGTAAATATACACAATTCTACAGTCCACCATTATTAGTAAATATGCACAATTCCACAGTCCACCATTATTAGTAAATATGCACAATTCTACAGTCCACCATTATCAGTAAATATGCACAATTCTACAGTCCACCTTTATCAGTAAATATGCACAATTCTACAGTCAATTATCAGTAAATATGCATAATCTCTGAAGTAAGTCATCTAAATAATTCCACATTAAAGAAATCTGTAACTAATGAAGCGGTTGCTGCTAGCAATCACCTTTATATTTCATGGTTTCATCGAAAAATAAAGTGTCTGTTGCCCCTCAGGAATAAATTGCCTATATTACATTAAAAAAATGATAAGCTAGTAATAATATTGCAAGAAGAAATGGATGGCAAACTGATAACAGGCTTATAGTTAGTATCTTCACCAAGGAGAACATTCTCAGTACGGCAGCATCCACCCCTTGTGGGAGTAGAACCCACAGCCTTCTGCATCAAAAGCAAGTACACAACCTGTTGTGCTATAGTACTAACTAGGCAAAGCACTAAACTTCTATTCCCCTGCAGCTCTCAGCTCCTTGTAAAATCTACTCAATACTCAACTGCATCTCAACTTCGCAGCTCAAGAAAACTGGAAAAAGCCAAAATGTATTGGGGGGGGGGGGGTCAAAAGCCCAAGAACCAGGGACACATTAAACATTGCTTGTATAATCTTGAAAAGTTGCTAGAATAAAATGTTGTGTTGCCACCATACATTTTATTGCCAAGGTCCCTGAGCAAAAAACAGTCAGAGTAACATACCACTATGACACATCAGCTGCTTTGTAAAAGAGAGGAAGACTGAAACTTAAATGGCTATCATTTAGTGAATTCAGTTCTCACCATAGCTGTCAACCTCCTAGTACAAAACACCTGGACAAACCCAGTAATGAGGGAATACAGCCCTCAAACATATTCAGTGAATTCAGTTCTTGCCATAGCTGTCAACCTTAGCACAAAACCTGGACGAAGCCAATAATGGGGGAATACAGTCCCAAAAATAGGGACAAATTTAAAATATTCATCTTATAAACTTAGAAAATTGCTAGAAAAAAAGGTTGTGCTACTATGTATTCTGAAGAACATGAAGTTTGAAATTCAAATGCCAGTCAATTTTACTGCTGACAGAACAAAAACAATTTTCAGCAGAGACGCAGGGATTAATACTGCAGACACGTCTTTGTAAAATGTCAGGGCACCAGAGCAAATCCACACAAACACAGGGAGGAGATGCAGACTCCACGCAGAAGCCACCCCAACCAAGAATCAAACCAAAAAACCTATAGCTGTGAGGCAACAATACTACCACTGCACCATCAAATATGCAAGGAATTAAACATTCAGAAACTTGAAGTCTGAAATTCAAATGCCTGTCAATTTTACTGCGGACAGAACAAAAACAATTTTCAGCAGAGACGCAGGGATTAATACTGCAGACACGTCTTTGTAAAATGGCAGGGCACCAGAGCAAATCCACACAAACACAGGGAGGAGATGCAGACTCCACACAGAAGCCACCCCAACCAAGAATCAAACCAGAAAACCTATAGCTGTGAGGCAACAATACTACCACTGCACCATCAAATATGCAAAAAATGTAACATTCAGAAACCTGAAGTCTGAAATTCAAATGCCTGTCAATTTTACTGCGGACAGAACAAAAACAATTTTCAGCAGAGACGCAGGGATTAATACTGCAGACACGTCTTTGTAAAATGGCAGGGCACCAGAGCAAATCCACACAAACACAGGGAGGAGATGCAGACTCCACATAGAAGCCACCCCAACTAAGAATCAAACCAGAAAACCTATAGCTGTGAGGCAGCAATAACAACAACACTGCACCATCAAATATGCAAGGAATTAAACATTCAGAAACCTGAAGTCTGAAATTCAAATAAATGCCTGTCAATTTTATTTAACATTTGTTAATCAGGACAGTCTGACTTGGAACAAAAAAACAATTTTCAGCAGAGGCCCAGGAAGAAATAATGCAGACATGTCTTTGTAACATGGGAGGATGACACAAAAGCAAACCCACACAAACACAGGTAGAAGATACAGACCCCACAAAGAAGGAACCCCAGCCAAGAATCAAACCTAAGAACCTGCAACTGTGAGGCAACAATGCTACTACTACACCATCAAATATCAAGCATTGCAGCATTTACAAACCACAGATATTATGAGGAACAGATCAGATCAAATATGAGGCAAAAATCTGCAATTTTTGTTACAAATGGTGGTGGGTAGGGAACTCAAGTCTTTAACACCTGCATACAGGGTACAGGGTTCAAGCCTGAGGTATTCCCTACCACACCACCATGAGCACCTGGGGCATTTACACACACACATATTAGCAGTAGTAATGCAATGCAGTACCTCACTGTGTCTTTATGGAGAGGAAGTTTGAAAACAACTCTTACATGCTGTCATCTGAAAACATCATAAAATAATCTGACCGTATAAAGTTGCCAAATACCAAAAGTACCAGTGTTGCTTTGGATGTACTTCTCTCAGCCACTTTGCTTCTTTCTTGTGTACAAAAATTGTTTCTTTTGGCTCGGGTAAGTTCCTATTGTATTGTACTGAAATAAACCTTCTCTTATGTAAGTTTCTGTTGTATTTTATTGAGATAAACTTTTTCTTATAATTGAACAAGTTTTAGCCATGCACATATATTTAGTTATGCTCTTGACATTCCTTACCAGACCTGCATGATTAGAGTCCACATTTTCAAATCCACTGTGTGTCTAACATAAATGCCTGTTGTAACAAATACATGCATATGACTTTACTTATTAGTTCACTAATACTGAATAACACATTGTCTTATTTAAAAAACTAAAAGGAAATGCCAGAATCTAAAAAATCTTGCTAATAGAGTTTGTTTGTAGTGTGATTTTACAGAGGCAAACAAAGTTACTTTTTCTCACTCAGCACTGTTGTAATAGTCTTTGAAATATGAACAAGCTTATTCTCAAAATTAGAGTGAGAGATTTGTCAGATGATATCTAAAATTATGTATATCTTGTTCGCAGTTCACAGGATCTGCAGCTGGACTTGTGTGCGGTGATCTACAATTAATTTCAAATAAATGCAGAGTTAAACTAGTGACAGCAGGCAAAGCACTAGAATAGTAACTTATTTATTCATATTACTGACCTACATGGCGAAGACAAACACTGATTACATTTAGAATATGTAGGTCAAAGCAAACCAGACTGAAAGCAGTACCTTATTCCTCCCTTACCTGAAGGGATGGTAGAGATATGACAACACCTAAGCGCTTTCGCACAATAGAGCAGTCATACAGTGTGTTGAAGGAAAACGCTTACTAAGACTACATAATCCTTTATGTATAAAAAGAGATAAAACTGTGTTGAAGTTACAGGTCAGAGCATGGCCATGCAATCTGAGAAGTTTTTGCCACTAATCCTATGCAATTTGCTATAGTGTTACAATAGTATACCTTTGATGTTACTGTAGTTATGTTCTAAATATGACTTAGAATTTCACAAACAAACATATGGTCAAGTGCCCATTAAAAGATGCAAAACCTTGTCAAAATATGAATTGGCATTCTGAGACCATTTTAATTAACTGAACAAAACACAAGCTGGATCAGGTTTAAAATCATAATATTACCCCTGTTATAACTATTACGGTATTAACTATGGGTATCAGTGATTTATATTATATTTGTATTTCCTAAAATGTGTTACTCCCAAATGTCACTATTATGTGAGCAATGTGAAATGGATGCTTCTTCCAGAATTATTTTGTAGGAAGAACTGAAGATCTTAAAAAGAAGAACTATGTAAGGTTGTAGAACAACCATAACGCTGACCGTCAGTTCTATGTTGATATGTTATGGGCTTTCTTTTAGTATGCGTGTTTGTGTTATACATTTATGCGTATACACACACACACACACACACACACACACACACACACACACACACACACACACACACACACACACACACACACACACACACACACACACTAAAAGCAAGTACCATACACATCATTGTAAAAGTAAAAAACACCATACACTTACCTGTCCGTTCTCCTTCTCCATAATATCCAGCTAACGTATCCTGCCTGCGCAATACTCCCAATACCCGCGAGATCCCTGACATCAAACAAACCTCCCGACGAGAGTCCGAGACTGTTCTGACTGCTGCTGTTGCAGTCCGGCCACGAGACATCATCCCAGCGAGTCTGTGCACTTTAAAAGTGCACAGACGTCTCCATGTGTTCCCTATGGGTCCTGCCAGACTGCCTGGAGCATGCGCATAGACACGCAGTAGTCGGGACTACTGCGCATGCGCGAAGTCCGCGAAAATTTAAACAAATATTTTTTTTCTATTTTATTTCATTCTGAGGGGGCTGCAGTCTGGCAGTCCGATAGCATGGGCCACCCCTGATTAGTCATAAAGGTCACAGTTGCACTGACAGATATCACAGTATATCACCCATATAGACAGCCTTATCTCATGTATCCTCCACAGATGGAGCATGAAGCATTCTGTGTAGTGCAAAACCTGTAGGTTATAGTGGTGTCAAAAGCAACAAGTGAATACATCTCAGTCATAACAGCAGGCCAAGGCAGGCAATGGATATCGAACATCCTAACAGACTACAGAGACATGTGCCTGATGTGTGCCACTCTAGGGCAGATGTTGATAGCACTGTGCATGTGGATAAAGCATCAGTACACATGGTGCTGACAGTGTCACCTAATCATTGTTTAATATAACATTAATCAACTGCAATGTTCCTGTTACAACATGCAATACATCCAGCCCTACCATATTACAAACTTGTCTGTTATGTAAATTGGATTGTTGTGGACAACACATTTGCAACACATTTATTTCAGATGTAATGCAGTCAGATAATTTAATAGATGCATCAGACAATGTCATTATCTCATTGTGTAGAGACACATGTACGTTGTGTGACAGTTTAGTGTCTGCTGCTATGAAAGCTGTTTAAGAAAGCCTGTTAGTAATAATATGCATAGTGGAAGTGTAACAAAACAAAGCTAAGAGACATCACAGGACATGTCAGAGCAGTATATAAAATCGGACTTTAATAAAGGATAAGTTTGTAATATATTATAGTTGGATGTCTTGCGCATTGTAACAAAAACATTACAAATAGATCAATGGTCACATCATATACATAAGACTTTGATAATGTACACAGTCTATGAATCTGTGGTATTGTTCTATTTATAGATGTTATGTTTTACTGTTAATGTTCTCTTATGGATAATTTAATGATATACAGTTATTGTCATGTTACAGAGTCTGGGATTTGTGCCAGTCCACCCATTAGATGATAAAGTGATCAATCTCTTCCAGCAAAGTCAAACTCTGGGGACTGGAGATCACTTGACTGATGATGATAATGACCACAGACCAGGACCAGTGATGGAAGCCTCCACCATGCCTGTCCAAAGACCTGAGGGACAAGATTTGTGATGTTGTCACCAATGTTTTCCAGATACAGCTGAGGGACCTAATGGGCATGTTCTTCCAAGATCATGACACTGGGCCATGAGTGACTGTTTCTGAGAGATCACAAGGGAGATAATTGGAGATGTTTCATTCCAACAAGTGGGACCCTGTAGAACATAAGTATTGTCTATGTGTTCCTATCATGTTCTGTTGCCACCACAGTGTGTTCATATGTGGCTATATTTCAGTATTAACCACAAGTTTAAGCACACATCCCATACTGTGGTCATGCTTTTAATATGGACCTTGTGATACATACTTTGCTGTCTAGATCTTATGGATTTGTATTTTCACTGTATTATGACACAGTGTAAAATATGCCACTGTCATTATCCCCATTGTGTCATGTGGTCTTCATATGCTGTCATTTCTATGGACAGGGCTTATGGACATGCAGGAAATGTATTCATGCACTCTGTATGTGGCTTGCCTCATCTGCATACAATGGCCCATGACATTGTTATATCTGCACCAGTCTGACCTTGTATGTGACAGATATGTCTGACACAGTTAGTAGTCTGTCAATGTCACACACTTGTCCTGTTGACAGTGCTCAAATGACCACATGGAAAAGGTGGTGTTATATGCTAGTGTGCTACATTACACCTACTTTTAATGACATTTCACACACATATTCCACTATAGTGCCATTTTCCTCTGACTGTATGCACATGGAAGATATATGTGCATACTTTCCTCACATTGCTATTGCAATGTTGGTTTTTGGTATTCCTTTTGACATATATGCCATTTCAATGTATTTTCTCTGTTTGTAATATTGCTGTGTCATGAAGTCTCATTGACCCGCTGCCCTTGTGTGTGATGTTTCATGCTACTGTGTGCTTTGTAGTACACAGTTTTCTTCTATTGTTGTTAATTAATGTCTCTTGCATTAACATCTGCATAGCCTATCTCCTTTGACATTTTATGATGGTATCATATTAAATTAATGGCACAAGTAATGAATCACTATATTGTGTGGCCTTGTTATTATGGCAAACACCACTGTATTGGGTTTATAACCTCTCTTGCTGAAATATGTACACCTTTGCTTTCTGTTACATGTTAACAAACACGGACATATTGTCTTCTTTGTAATATGCCTGCATTGCTTTATATTGCTGTATATTAGTATTCTCTTAACTGTGACAACACAAAAATTGCACATTATAATACTATAGTATGAATGAGTATTTCTCCCACAAGTAGTATACCATAGTTGTGTATACACAACTGTCCTTTGATCAGTCATACACATTTACATGTTCTGTTCTTATTGCTTTGAGTGTGCCACCTATTGTCTTAGGTTTGCATGACAGTATATATGGGTATGTGATATTCAGCTCTACTTCATTAAGTACCTATGCTGATTGCTGTTTGAAAAATTAATTTTAGTTATTGTAGTTACTATGGTGCTGCTTACTGTGATGGATTTGAAGTCTTCTTAAGACATTCAGTCTTGCTGGCTGGATTCTGCTGAAATCAAAGTCTGGTTATAGTTTCATTTACAGTCTTGTTGCACACAGAAGCTTGCAGAATGTACACTGATAAAAGAATATACTTTGCAGGACCCAACTCAGAGCAGTAACAAACAGCTTTTTATAACAAACTACACATACTAATGTTGCAGCTTTTAGTTATTGTTCTACTTTACTTCTCAGTCAGTGTAGATGTTATAACATTTACCTCAGGACAAATGTGTCCCTACCAATACCCCTAACATAACTGGATTAATACAGATCTTTATATACAATTTTAGTCATGCACACACATATACATTTCCTCTTAACTGTGGTGGTGGTGCTGCGGTAGCATTGTCACCTCACAGTAAGTCGTTATCCTGTTCGATTCTCATCTAGAGCGTTTTCTGTGTGGAGACATGCATGAATGGGGGTACCTTCATTGAAGGTTGTGCATCAGGGCTGGCAACTCGGCACGTAAAAATCTACTGCCAATCATTAGCGGACTGGAGTTCTGCTGTGGCGACCCCTAACCTGGCAAAGCCGAAAGACATTCTATTTTGGAATTGCTCATCCTGTAGAAACAATACTGATTGTTGCAGATGCTGACGCAAATGCTGACTTAATGATATTATTTTTAAGCTTCCTTGTTTAACAATGTCCTGTAACACCTTTGCTGAATTTATAAGAAGCCAGCTTTTCTGACAGTGTGGACATCCTGTTTTTGTCTTTAGTATTCTATTTAGATCTTTGTATAAGAACATCTGCTCTTGTGCAAATGCTGATAAGTGCAGAAAAGCATGTTTTTTAATGAAACACATTGTAACACTGTCATATGATAGAAACATGTCCTGTTGTCCATTCTTTAAAAAAGCAGATTTTACATTTTTGCTCTCACTGACAATGAAATACATACATCCTGTTTTTAAGTCTGTAAGGAAAGATGTCCATTCAGCAGATTCCTTATTTTCCAAGTCACAGTCATTTAGTATGGATGCTAATCACATATTGCTAAACTCTATTTCTACATTTAAGCAAGCTTTATCTTATACCTTACTTATGTTGCATATTTGTAGCAAAGTTACTTTCAGCCTTAGTGTAATGTTGAGCACACTGTAACAATTCCTTCTTTTTTATTTTAAACCAGGGAAATAAATTCAGCTTTATTTGATAATACTTTTTCATTATGACAATTAACAACAGTAACTTGAGTAGTTTTACTAAGCAGACTTTAATACATGTAAATAATATGCAACCAAGCACTACAATAACAATAAAAGAAATTAAAAATACAGTGATTTTTCCTGCCCATCATGTAAATAGATTACTAAATCTTTCACTCCAATCATCGTTCTAGTTTTTTTCTAGTATGTTGAGACACTTGTGCAATCACTTCTAAATGTGCTTTTACAGATTATGTTTTGTCTGGAATACATGTACAACATTGTTCTCCTATTAAAGCACATGTACCCCCTTGGGATGCTAATATATACTCTAATGCCATTCGATTTTGCAAAACCATAGTTCATATAGCTGTCATTTCGACAGTAATGTCAAGGACTGCATTGAATGTGGCATTTGCCAATACCTCAACTAGTTTAGATAGTTTTCTCATCTCCCAGATGGCTTTTGCAGACCTGTACCAAGGAAAAATACCTGCTCCAGAGATTACATCATCTCCTAAATCCATATCTTTTAATTTAATATAATCAAGATTTTGATAATATATACGTGATGTATCTAAGGTGTCTACTGGATTTTCTGGACTTTCAATCACAGGTAATATATCTATTTTCTTTTTTGCATTTTTAATGCTTCCTTTTGGTAACTCTTTTACATGATGCATTGCTGGTACCACTAATCCTATATAACAGGTGCCATCACATCCCTTTGGTAACCATGTATAAGCATATTTACCACAGATGTAATATAACCCATCTGATAAAGCAACACTGCTATTTACCAGTCTGCCATTTACTTGCCCCATAGTAAGAGTTTTATCATGTACAACTGTAAAGTCTTTATCTGTTTTACTTCGCCAACATGTAATATTGGTTTTATACTCATATTTATCATTTTGTGAAAAATAAAATACTGCTGTGTCAGTTAATATTAACTGACCCTAATTGGTATTAAAATAGGAAAACCATGAGAAAATACTCCACATACTGGTATGTGGTTGTGAAAATTTATCATTTCAATTGTTTGAATACAATTGTTATTACCCACTGGAACAGTTCCATTTTGTTGAAAACATGTGATCCCCTGCACTATAGCAGATAACTGTATTCTTGCTTTATGTAATTGTACATTTATGACTTGATCCCCTGTTTCATTTATTAATACTGTCCAACTACTAAGAGAATTTAGTGGAATAGGTATTAGAGGCATTACCCCTGTAATTGTTGGTATTAAACTACATACCCAACAATTAGAAACATTCATGCTTTTTGCATGCCAACATTGTCTTGCCACAAAAGTGTTAAAAGATGGTGACCAATCTTGTTCATTTTTCCACATTTCTTACAGGTTGTAAGTATAATTTAATACTAAGTAATACAATGATAGTTAGTATGATAGCTATTATCAATTAAAAAAAATCCTTTAAATAGAAATTCCATTGCTGAATCATTTGCCTTTGGTCATCCGAAACTGGATTTCCAAAAGAATGCACGTTAAACCATGTCAATTGCATTATGGTTTTCTCTGATGGAAACCTACAAGAGAATACATTTAATCAGATTCACATTACTCTCTATTTTTGATCATTCTTAGTTTATCTTTATGTACCAACATTGTTCTATTTTTTCTTTTTTCCTTTGATTTTGTACACTAATGGTCCAATTTGTTTCACTACTTCAAAAGGGCCTTGCCATTTGCTAGCCCATGGACCTTTCGTTTGGAATGTTTTTACCAATACTTTGGTTCCACAGGGAAGGTTTTCTTCAGCTGGTAATATTGGCACCTTTTTTCCATAGATGGAACACTTGCTCCCTTGCATTATAGTCACATATACTAGTAAGTTGTTTTAGCCATTCCTGATGTTTGCTGATTTCTAGCATGGGCCTACCATTAGGTAAATCTGGGACAAATGGTAATTATATGGGCATTTTGTGACCTGTCATTATTTCATATGGAAAAATACCTGTTTTGCTGTTTGGTGTTGCTCGAATACCCATTAAAATACCAGGCAAGTGATGTACCCATGTATTGCCCTTTCCAAGCATGCCTTTTTTAGACATTCTTTTAACGTCCAGTTCATACATTCTAGAATGCCATTAGATTGTGGATGGTATGGTACATGAAACCTTTGCTGTATGTTTAACAAATTACACATTTGTTTAATGAGATCACTAATAAACTGTGGGCCATTGTCTGACTCTATGACCCGTGGCCATCTCCAATGACAGAAAATATTTTTCCATAAGGCTTCTGCTGTTGCCTTTGCTGTCATGGTTTTGGTAGGAATTGCTTCTACCCATTTTGAAAAGATGTCCATTACTACTAGTAGATACCTGTAACCTCCCTTTGTTGTTGGTAATGGACCTACATAATCTATTTGAACTGCATACCATGGCCCATCCGCTGGCTGTACTCGATGTAACTGAGGCCTTTTGCTTTTAGCATTCACCTGCAGACAGATTAAACATTCTTCTACAATCAGCTTGCAGACCTTTTCTTTTTTAATTTGGGTTCCAATACTTTTCTTTTACAACTGCCCATAACTCATCAGTTCCTATATAGCCCAGTATTTGGTGATTTAACTTGACCAACTGGCATGCCAACTGAAATGGTACATATGGCAACTGTAACCCTTTGGAAGTGTTGTATGCATAGTACTCTTTTGGTAGTATACCTGCTAATCTGCATTAATCAGTTTCTTCTTTTAAGCCCTGTTGTTTTTGTATATTTGCAAGGTCTTTTTCTGTTGACTCTTCATCTAACTTTTTTAAGACACTAACTTCTATACTGGCATACTCATATTCTGGAAGTTCTTTTTCATTTTGTGCTACTTGTTTTGCCAAAGTATTAGCTAACACATTTAACCTGTAAGTTTCACTGGTTGGCTTTTAATGTGCTTTTACTTTTACTGTCCTTGTTGTTTTGACATTGTTATAACTTTATATATGTGATGAATTAAAAATAAATTGTAGAGTCTTCCACGAACCACAAGAAGTCCAGTATTAAATTCCACACGTTTTATTGAAAAAATAATAAAATATGAAAAGGAGATGAGAGCTTTCGCGTGCTGCCTGCACGCTTCATCAGATCTAACATAATGAATTATTTAGAGCCTTATATACAAAAGCCTATTAGTTAATTAAACAAAATTTATCAATTAAATATTTAACAATCAGTAAATCATTCATTTAAAGTGGCAAGTGCAAATAACGCTCAACCTATTTGTTTATAGAATAAATATGGACACTTTAAAACCATCTTAAAAAATGTATTCAAAAACCATATAGATATTAAACTGTAAATACATAAACTTTAAAACCAGTATCTTATGATTGGGCATGTTTAAATAAATAAGCTCATAGGAAAATAAATGCATTTACTAATGTATTTAAAATGTATTGCTTTCATAAATATGTAATAGCATATATTTACATTGTAAACACACAATATAGGACAATATATGATGTCAATATATATTAGTAAAATATAACGATTGTTATAAATCTAAACAAATGCATAATTTATGGTATTCTGCAATAACAAGAGCTTTAATCATTAAAAAGAATAACTATTCTTTACGTATGGTCATAATCATAAATAAACTAATGTATAAAAGGGATATATATATTTCATGAATATGATCATATATAATCCATGTAAAATATAATTTCATAAAAAATGGAACAAAATTCATCAAGACATGAAAACTCAACCTATATGCATCAGTAATATGATCAGAAGAACAAATGAATAAATAGATAATGTGTAAAAGGGCATTTTATTTTCCTATGAGCTTATTTATTTAAACATGCCCAATCATAAGATACTGGTTTTAAAGTTTATGTATTTACAGTTTAATATCTATATGGTTTTTGAATACATTTTTTAAGATGGTTTTAAAGTGTCCATATTTATTCTATAAACAAATAGGTTGAGCGTTATTTGCACTTGCCACTTTAAATGAATGATTTACTGATTGTTAAATATTTAATTGATAAATTTTGTTTAATTAACTAATAGGCTTTTGTATATAAGGCTCTAAATAATTCATTATGTTAGATCTGATGAAGTGTGCAGGCAGCACGCGAAAGCACTCATCTCCTTTTCATATTTTATTATTTTTTCAATAAAACGTGTGGAATTTAATACTGGACTTCTTGTGGTTTGTGGAAGACTCTACAATTTATTTTTAATTCATTGCTACTCACCTTTTGGTTGTTGAGTCTTTGGGAGGCAAAAGACACTTCTTCTTTGCTTGGTTCCTTACTCAATTAGTGTCTTTACCTCCACACGATGGAACTGGCTAATATAGAATTGGACTACAATACAGAGACGAGGGACAAAGTAGTAAGTCTGGATGAATTTACTAACCGAGAAAGTAACCCTTTATTGGCTCTGAATTTATCTGAAACAGCCAGTACTCAAACTATGAACAATGATAATACTAATTATGTTGAGTTTAATAATATGCTACGTGAACTTGAAAATGAGTTATATAAGTTACAGCGCTTCTCTTGGCAGCGCAAACACTTAGAAGCCTGTCTTCACTTCAAAATAGTGCCACGAGGGATGCGCGTTCTATGCATGCCCTCATATGGTGAACAACACCCGACTTTATTGAAAAAGTGGCAGGACTTGAACATTAACTTGGGCTTCCAATATATGAATTTGCTTTTGGAATATTTTTCCCCTTTAGAGACTGAAACACAGAAACGAGTAGAGCAATTACACAAAGACATCTGCAATAAATATCCTACAGATTCTTGTAATAGGAGGTTAAACAATGTATTAACTCAGCTCCGTTTATATAGTGACAAGTTACAATCTACCAAACAGCGTAAGTTGATGCGTGACCACAATGACTTTTCAACAGGCAATATTTTCATTTGGCCCAGACCTATGAGAAACAATGCCAACATCAGAGGAGATGTTATTAATAATCCTCGTAAGGAGTCGATGCAAATTTCACATTCCATTTCTATACCACCTCCTTTAGCATCCTCAGCAAGTGTTTCTGGTGTGTCATCAATTACTCATGGCACTACCCCGCCTTTGGTACTTGACGTCATCGACGCGACATCTTTTCACACACCACCTCCGAACCAGCTTGCTTTGAATATGCATCAGGAAGAACAGAGACTCGGTGCCATTCAGAAAAAGGCACCTAGTAATCCTAATAATGATCAGCAGTCTTTTCCATTCCCTATCAAACAGTCCAGGTTTACAAGAGGACGTTCGCACAGCAGGGGACCAAGGAAACGGAAATATTCCCAAGACCAGCACGGACAGAAATGCTCGGCCTGGGGCTGAATAATTTGGTATTTAACTTTTCTAGTCTTGTTCTGTCTGAGTCTGACATTACTTTATTTAACAAGGGTCTTAGTTTTATACCCTCACAATCTAGTAAATTGAATGAAACATTCATTGACCTTCGATTATTTGGACGTAAGATAGCTTTGAGAATGTATTTTAAAGACTATGACAAAGTAAGTAAAGCAACAATGTCTTTAAACATGTTTAAACGCAAAAGCGTATTTACCCCAGCTATACCTCCAGCAGTAGAATGTTTTACTAGGTTATGTGAAAGGGATTTTTATGTGCATTATACTACTAATAATAAGAAACATAAGTTTTATAATTTGACCAGTGCAGAGCTTGTTTCGTTAAAAATGTTAAGAAGGAATGACAATATAGTAGTGAAGACTGCTGATAAGGGAGGGGGGATTGTTTTGTTTGATACCATTGACTACATTAATGCTATGGAATTGTTATTAGAGGACAGTAATACCTACAAAGTAATAGATCTAAATGTTATTAATGCTATTGTTACCAACATACATGACACATTGTATGATATGCTGATGTGCATGCAAATTAGCTATGAGACATATGAATTTTTCTATATAGAAAATCCTTTGGTTCCTTGCTTTAAAGGGCTACCAAAGATTCATAAGAATGTACATCCTATTCCCATGCGCCCGATTGTGTCAGGCAAAGGGTGGGCTACTTCTACCATTTCTACTTTCATTGAAAAGATTTTGAGACCAGTTGTAGATAATATACTATCCATTCTTAAAGATACGTATCAATTGCTCAATGATATAGAGTCGATACACCAAGAGTGGATTGGTAAAGATGACATCCTATTGATAACTTTGGATGTAAAAAATCTCTTCACCTGTATACCGAATGACTACGGTATACAGGCTGTCAGAGAAGTAATGGTGGGTGAGACCACATTCACCACAAACAGGCAAACCCTCATTTGCCAACTCTTGGAATTAGTTTTGCACAATAATGTTTTTCTATTCAATAAGAAATGTTATTTACAGACATGGGGTGTCGCTATGGGCACCCCATGTGCGAATACGTATGCAAATTTGGTTGTGCATTTTTGGGAACAACAACATTTATTCAACAGCATTTGGGCACATAGAATAAAACTCTATAGAAGGTTTGTGGATGATGTGATAATAGTATGGGAAGGTACCTTTACGATATTTCAAGAATTCTTAACTCATCTTGAGTCCACTACAGAATTCCTGAGATTTACAGCAGAATACTCTAATGTTGCCATAAATTTTCTGGATGTTACCCTCACTTTAAATCAAGATAAGAGGTTGGTCTCATCGCTATACAGGAAGCCCTGTTGGAAAAATACTATACTTAGTTACAATAGCATGCACCCCAGGCATGTCTTTTCAGGCATCATTGAGTCAATACGTTCGTTTGACCAGATTATGTAGAGACAATGAAGTCCTAATGAAAGAAGCTAATCATTTAGAGACTCTGTTTCTAGACAGGGGATATGATGCTAGCTTGATTAGACGCATCAAGAATACAACATTAAATATAGATGAGGATGATGATTTTGACAACTTACATGGTAATAGTACACATGCTTTGACAACATCACATAATAACAATAGATTAAGATATGTGACTAAATATACTAATGATATTATTGAATTGAAAAAAATCATTGCCAGGCATTGGAACGTTCTAACTAGTGATGAACATATTAGATGCTTAGTAGGTGATAAGCCTCAATTTTTATTTAAGAACTGCAATAATCTAAAATTAATTTTCAATTTTAATGACAATAATAGCAAATATGCTCTACAAATGAATTCAGGTAAGAAAGGAACTTTTCCCTGTGGGAAATGTAGTATGTGCCAACATATTACTGATACACAGGTACATCAATTTCCCTCAGGTCTCTACAGATTTGAACCAAAGATATACACTGACTGCAACACCATGAACTTGATATACCTGGCCACTTGTGCATCATGCGACGCATTTTATATAGGTCTCACTAAAAGGAAGTTTAAAGAAAGAATATACAACCATATATATGACATCAAGAAAAAGAATGACCAGAATGCGTTAGCCAGACACATCAATATTTGTTCAGAACACACTTTCAGATTCAGAGTGTTGCAGGTTGTGACACCTAGCATTAGACAAGGTGATAACATGAACTATCTAGCGAAACTGGAATTACAATGGATTTTTAAAACCAGGGCACATATACCACCGGGCCTAAATCAGCATATTTCTTTGAAACCTGTTTTAGAAACCAGTTAAGTTATTAGAGCATTGAATGAATATTATTTCAACTGTTAATTGTGTACAGCCTAGGTATTTCCATAACACAGAGTTTCAGTGTGTTTTATACCCCCTTTTACACATTATCTATTTATTCATTTGTTCTTCTGATCATATTACTGATGCATATAGGTTGAGTTTTCATGTCTTGATGAATTTTGTTCCATTTTTTATGAAATGATATTTTACATGGATTATATATGATCATATTCATGAAATATATATATCCCTTTTATACATTAGTTTATTTATGATTATGACCATACGTAAAGAATAGTTATTCTTTTTAATGATTAAAGCTCTTGTTATTGCAGAATACCATAGATTATGCATTTGTTTAGATTTATAACAATCGTTATATTTTACTAATATATATTGACATCATATATTGTCCTATATTGTGTGTTTACAATGTAAATATATGCTATTACATATTTATGAAAGCAATACATTTTAAATACATTAGTAAATGCATTTATTTTCCTGTGAGCTTATTTATTTAAACATGCCCAATCATAAGATACTGGTTTTAAAGTTTATGTATTTACAGTTTAATATCTATATGGTTTTTGAATACATTTTTTAAGATGGTTTTAAAGTGTCCATATTTATTCTATAAACAAATAGGTTGAGCGTTATTTGCACTTGCCACTTTAAATGAATGATTTACTGATTGTTAAATATTTAATTGATAAATTTTGTTTAATTAACTAATAGGCTTTTGTATATAAGGCTCTAAATAATTCATTATGTTAGATCTGATGAAGCATGCAGGCAGCACGTGAAAGCGCTCATCTCCTTTTCATATTTTATTATTTTTTCAATAAAACGTGTGGAATTTAATACTGGACTTCTTGTGGTTCGTGGAAGACTCTACAATTTATTTTTAATTCATTGCTACTCACCTTTTGGTTGTTGAGTCTTTGGGAGGCAAAAGACACTTCTTCTTTGCTTGGAACTTTATATATGTCTTTTAATACTTCAGCATGCCGTAATCGTTTACCTACACTATCCACAAATTTCCGCCTTACCCAGGTTTCCATATGCAGTCTTAAAGAATTTACTGTGTAAGCACTATCTGAAAAAATGTTAACAGGATTGTAATACTTTAGCACATACAGTTCTGCCTCCAGTTCAGCTCTTTGAGCTGACATATGCCCTGTTAACTTGATTAGTTTAGGAGAACCCAGTTGTGGATTCTCTGGCAAATCCTGTCCAGTATCTGTCTTGTTCCCAATACCGTGCTCCAGCCACAAAGATGGATGGCTTAAAGTGATCAAAATTAAATGCTAAAAATTGCACATCAGGTGACATTATATTTTCTAAACAGTTATGCTGTTTTCCTTCATATCCCATGTGGTTTGACAAATAGTATTTGTACTCTGTATAGTAACAGTTTTCATTCCAAAAAGTGCCATTCATTTTGCAAAGACTGCCTGACTAATACTATCTGTAATTTTATTAATTTCAAAATTGTCTATCAGAGCTTTTACTGCTTGATGTGGTGTTTGTACTATAATGCTGGAAAATACGGTCAAATATTCAGTTTATTTAATACCCCAGTAAATGGCTAATAATTGTTGTATACATGGATGGTATCCCAGTTCCACTGGAGTCAACTTCCTGCTAAAGAAAGTGACTGGGCATAATGTTTTTTCCATTCGGTTGTCGCTACCATGTGGCCATTCCTGTAGTAGTACCACAGGCAGTGTTTTTTTCCCTGCTTGCTGCTTGTAGCACAAACGGTAACCTTGGTGTGGGTGCTATTAATTCTGTAGCTTGTGCTAGTTTTACGTTTATTTGTGAAAATGGCTCCTCTTCATGAGATCCCCACTCTAAAAAGGTGGAGTTCTTTTGTTCCTGTAACATTTTGTATAGGGGAACAGACACGGCTGCATAATCCTCTGTAAATTCCCTTTTATAATTCATGATTCCCATGAATTTATGTAAGTTTGCTATAGTCAGTGGCTTTTCCATTTGTAAAATGCCTTGTACACGTATACGGCAAGGAGATCTTCCTGTTGGTTTTATAATAGTACCTAGAAACTTGACTACTTGTGACATAAACTGAATGTTTTCACTTTTAACCTTAAACCCTGCTTGCTGCAGAGTATGAAACACTCTCTTAAGACGTCGTGCATGCTCCTCTGCTGTTTCTGAATGAATTACAATATGATCAATGTAATGTATTACTGAATCATCCTTTTCCAAATGTTGTAGATCCTACTGTCTGATGAAAAATAACTGGACTATTTTGAAACCCTTGTGGTAATCTTGTCATGACATATTGCTGGTTTTGAAATGTAAAAGCAAATATTGGCCAATCTTTTTTCCTGAGTGGTACTGCAAAAAAATCTATTACTGTAAACCACTTATTTTGTGATTTAATATGTGCAGCCAACTCTGGGACTCCTGGAATCAAATGTGCTCTAGGAGTAGTATATTGATTAACCTTCCGTAAATCAATAACAAGACGATAACTACCATCTTTTTTCTTAACTGGCCAGACTAGTGAATTTGTAGGACTGTTGCCCTTTTATATAATCCCTTCTTTTTCCCATTCTCCAATACATTTTTCCATATGTTCTTCTGCTTCCCTAGGAATAGGAAATTGTTTTTGAAAAGGTGGTATGTAGTCCTGATCACTTCCTACCCCTACTGGGCTTTCTAGTTTCCCAAAAGGTGGTATATAGTCCTGATCACTTCCTACCCCTACTGGGCTTTCTAGTTTCCCACAATCACTGGGACCCTTGGACCACAGATTTAGGAATTGCTGTTGTAAATGCTTCCATACATCCTCACTGTCTGTATTTACATAGCCTGTAAATTTTTCAGGTTTGTCAGGTAGAGAGATTGCATAGCAACCTGTACTTTGCTCTTCCTCTCTTTGTTGTTTGTCTCCCATCTACAGAATTTCATTAGGTAAATCAATTACTATGCCCAAAGGCCCTAGAATGTCCATACCTATAATTGTATTTGAGCAAGATGGATGCAATAAAAATGCACCCTTCCATGTCTGTCCGTCTTGACTAAACTTTATGTCCACATTTTGGCTACTCACTGCATAGCATCCTATGCCATTAAATGCTGAATGCAAACCTTTTTTATAGAATTTGCTGGTAACTGTCTGTTTGTGACAGATACTGCTGCTCCTGTGTTTATTAAGACATTTTTCCACAGTGACCCCCTCTACCCAAATATCAATCAGCGGTCGTCCATCTCAACCCTTTTTAAAGGTAGTCAGGAAAGATACCAGAGTAGGGGGGCACATCCCTATTGTAAGGAAATCCACTAATCCTCTCCTTTATTATCAAATGCAATATGAAGCACCTTGTGTTTTTGCTTGTCATCTTCCTATGTGTCTGTATAATCTACATATTTAGTTTTTTTAATCTCTTTTTTTAACTGTTGCCTAGCTATTCCTTCTGCCTGTTCTATCAAATGTTTCGGATTTACAGGCAAAGCTGTTTGAAAATCTACAAGGCATACTTCCCCTTTTCCTGTATATTAATGGCTCTTATAACTGTCTTTACCAATATTGTAAGGCTTTTGTACATAATCCTGCTTTTCTGACTTTTCTTGTAAATTCTTCTTTGCTCTCTTTTTGGAAACACCCCATGTTCTTCCTTCTTTTTGCTCCAGGCTTTGTAATGATCACAATTATGCTTAACATGTCCTATTTTTCTTTACAAAAGAAGCATGTTGGTGCCTTTTGCTCATTACCTGTGCTTGATCCTGGTACTACAGACATAGAGGCAAGAGCTGGTGGTGCTGATGCAGCTCTTTCTGCTGGTGGTTGGTCACACCACCTTTGCCATCCCCTGTTTTTTACCTCACCAATTACTTTCAATGGCTCACTATTATCTACAAATGCAAAGATATGGTGTGAGTATAATGTCCCATCATCGGCCATAGTCTGTCCCCTCATTAGTTTTTTGTACCAAATCAGTGAGGTTATCAGAATTTTCTTCATAGATACATTTAATATCCCCTGGAACCTCTTTGACTTGTTCTAAGAAGCAATGTATTAGCTGTTTTTGTATTTCTCTTTTTCCCATGTCTCTGTCTGTTTTTTGATATATGATTTGAAATGCAAGCCTAAACTGTTCACTTTGTTCCATTAATTAATCTGTGATAGTAATTTTATAATGATCTAATAATTTGGCTGTGAGAGGCTGACCTTGTGTAAATGCCATTAAAATGGCTGTCATACACCCTACTTTAGTGTTTAACTGATAATCATCTTGTTTTAATTGAATGAAAGTTTTAAAACATTTGTGAATAAAAATACAGAAACAACTAAGTAATGCATCTGTTCATATATCAGATCCTGCTATATATGCCACCCATTCTTCAAATGCAAGCATGTTATAAAATATGCCTTTGTATCATTCCACTGTGGTAAACTCTGTAATAATCTAGACTGTGTATATACATCTGTAGTGGTTCCCTGTCCCTGTTCTATAATTTGGACTGTTTTTGTGTTTTTTAACTCTTCCTTAAGCTGGGATATTAAAATAGTATTTTAGAGGTTAGTCTCTGTTAATTCATCTAATTTTTCTTA
Organism: Protopterus annectens; assembly: GCF_019279795.1. Taxonomy (NCBI): domain Eukaryota; kingdom Metazoa; phylum Chordata; order Ceratodontiformes; family Protopteridae; genus Protopterus; species Protopterus annectens. The sequence goes on along the minus strand of NC_056732.1, from coordinate 621,713,958 downwards.
CTTTTCCTTCAGACGCTGATTAAGGTCTGTCATTTCTACCTGTAATTGTTTAAGGGAGGTATGATACCTGTTATTAGATTCCTCTGTTGTCTGCAGGGCTCCTATGCACTTTTGACAGAAATCTTGGATATAATTTCTGAACTTTTTAAACTCATTTTGTTTTTTTTTTAAAAATGTGTTAAATTCTTCTGTCAATGTATCATAAGCTTTATTTCTGTCCTCATCTGTATGTGTAGCCGTGGCATCATTCCATGCTTGTACATCATTTTTAAAGGGAGTTACAATATCTACAGGGGACTCTGTCAATAACAGATTTGATTGCTGTTGTAATTCAGAGATTAATGTACTGACAGCACATAACTGCTTTACATCTGGATATAATGAAAACTCTTTACCCTTAGTTAATTCTGTATCATGAGCAGATCTGTCTTCACAGTCTACTTTTTTAGCAATATCATGCAATACTTTTTTATGGCATAAAACACAAAATGCAGTTTTTCTTGAATCTCACAATAAACATTTACTATGATATACTTCATTTTTTGTTGCAAATACCAATCAAATGTTACAATCCACTTACATAATGCCTGTATGTCAACTTGCCCTAATAAAGTTTTATACTTAATGTGTTGTGTATACCAACATTGCAATTTACTTCATATTTTATCTGGTTGTTCTGTTACATTAACAGTAAAACTTGACTTACATTTGCTGGAGTTCTGTCTGATAGCATCCATACTAAAAATGTGACACAGAAAATAGTCTTACCAGTGAGCAAGAAAACAGGTGATCAGGCTGTTATTACAAATGGCTGGAAAGTTTTCGAAGTCACTCGAGAAGCTGGTGGAGCACAGCAGGCAGCAGACTGCTGTGCAAAGTAGATATCCACCTTTTCTTGGAGAATTTATGGCACTGCGACTTTCCTGCACTACATGCTCAATCTGGATTCAGATGTCTGAAAAAACTTTACTGCTGCAATCTGCATAAACTGGAATACTTCTGTTTAGAATTTACACATATGTACAAATGTTAGTTACTGAAATTTGACTGAAGTGACCCTCTGCAGGGCTTACCACTCCCTCTGTGTTTGAATGCAGGCTAGCTTGCCAGTGAAAAATTAATTTTAGTTATTGTAGTTACTATGGTGCTGCTTACTATGATGGATTTGAAGTCTTCTTAAGACATTCAGTCTTGCTGCCTGGATTCTGCTGAAATCAAAGTCTGGTTATAGTTGCAGTTACAGTCTTGTTGCACACAGAAGCTTGCAGAATGTACACTGATAAAAGAATATACTTTGCAGCACCCAACTCAGAGCAGTAACGAATAGCTTTTTACAACAAACAACACATACTAATGTCACAGTTTTTAGTTATTGTTCTACTTTACTTCTCAATCAGCATGGATGTTATAACATTTACCTAGGGACAAATGTGTCCTTACCAATACCCCTAACATAACTGGATTAAAACAGATCCTTATACACAATTTTAGTCATGCACACACATATACATTTCCTCTTAGTATTCTATTTTGGAGAATTGCTCATCCTATAGAAACAATACTGTTTGTTGCAGATGCTGATGCAAATGCTGACTTAATGATATTATTTTTAAGCTTCCTTGTTTAACAATGTCCTGTCACATTTTTTTATGAATTTATAAGAGGCCAGCTTTTCTGACAGTTTGAACATCCTGTTTTTGTATTTATTATTCTATTTGGATCTTTGTATAAGAATATCTGTTCTTGTGCAAATGCTGATAAGTACAAAAAAGCATGTTTTTTAAGGAAACACATTGTAACAGTGTCATATGATAGAAACATATCCTGTTGTCTATTCTTTAAAAAATCAGATTTTATATTTTTGCTCTCAATGACAATGAAATGCATACATCCTGTTTTTAAGTCTGTAAGGAAAGATGCCCATTCAGCAGATTTCTTATTTTCCAAGTCACAGCCATTTAGTATGGATGCTAATCACATATTGCTAAACTCTATTTCTACATTTAAGCAAGCTTTATCTTGTACATTATTTATGTTGTATATTTGTAGCAAAGTTACTTTCAACCTTAGTATATTGTTGAGCACATTCTAACACTATTTACCTGTTGCACATTAGCGTGTTGTTTTTGTCATTTGTACATAAACATGTTAATAGCCATTAGCAATGCATGATGCATACTAGGCAGACATTGGCCTTTGCTGCATGTACCTTGCATGGAATTTGTGGTCCATCTTTTTTCGGGGCACATGCATATGTAATGTTTTTACTTGAGTATGCATGCCCTGTGTCTTTATACACCTGTTTTTTCAAGGATGCATTTCCTAATACAGTGGCCATATTTTATCCATTCCCACCCCCCCTTATAGCTATTGGGTATGTGTTACACATGTACATAGTACATGTATATGTTTATGTGTACCATTGTGTACCATATAACTACTTGAATGTAGGTGTACTGAGCTTATATAACATTCTGGCACCCTCATAGACTGTCATACACATGCAATGCATATCCATACACTGTGTTGATTGTTGTGATGTTTCCATCTGTATTCATGTTTTATTTGTGCATTGTGCATTCCCCTGACATACCTTCCATGCTTCCTGTATAACTGCATATGCATAGGCTTGAATACCTTAATTTCACTTATTTATATGCTATTTACTAACATATTTGTATCACCAGGTGGTTTCTATATGGCAGTTTCACATTGCATATCATTGGTGGGAGCATGTGTGATAGACCTTCTATATGTTTGACTTGTGTGATATCATTGCATATCATATCTACATTGCATACCTGAGCATCATCTGTGTTGCCTCTGGCATGGACTGTCTTCTTTGGCATCAGGATCCCATATTTCCTGTTGTACCATGTGATGTGTATACTTAGTGGTTTATTATATAGCCACATTACTCTTTTGCTACAGTACTGATGCTTGGCACTGTGCTTTGTTGATTGCCTATTCCATTAAGGGCTGGAGGTTCATATCTGACCTCCACTTGTCTGCTCTTGGATTTCCTCAGCCTTACTTTTGCTTGGCTTGCACTTGGACTGCCAACAGCTTAGTGGATGATAATGTTTGATGTTCATTGTATACCATGATGTCAGCAATCCCCATTGAGTGTTATGTGTCACATCCCTACTATCAGTCATATTCCTTTTGGTATGACTGTTACACAGTTTGCACATCTCAGCAATGCTTTGTGCTTTGGTACATATTGTATTATAGAGGTGCACCATGTATCGTATGCATCCCTATCCTCCTTGTCATTTTTGCTTAATCCATACTGTGCAGCCTCTATGTGTGTTATCTGTGTAATGCACCTATCCTTTATGTTTATTTCTGACCTTTGTCCATCCTGTATTGTATTGCTTGTTGTATGCTGGTACCCACCCTTTTCCACATCCCCTCTTTCCATGTCTTTTCCATACTTTCTGTTCTCCGAAAAAAAAAAAAAAAAGCATTTACCCATGCCTGTCTGACTATACATTCATACCTCTTGTGTGCCCCTCTTCTTCACCCTCACCCCACATCTGCTTTGCTATCAACCTATTTCTTTGTGTGTGTGTGTGTGTGTGTGTGTGTGTGTGTGCATGTGTGTGTGTGTGTGTGTGTGTGTGTGTGTGTGTGTGTGTGTGTGTGTGTGTGTGTGTGTGTGTGTGTGCATGTGTGTGCATGTGTGTGTGTGTGTGTGTGCGTGTGTGTGCGTGTGTGTTTGTGTGTGTTAATTGTGTTCCCCACACATGCCCTGCACCCATTGTTAGCTAATGTTAGTACTGGCAACGTGGCCTTGGATGCCACTTCATCATAATTACACTTTTTTAAAATATATTAATTTATTTATTTATATTTGCAGGTTATGACAAATTCTGCAAATGATTACAGATATGTGTATATCTATAATCTTTCTCTGTATCTATATATCAGTCAATCTATCTATCTATCTATATACACATGTCTGTGTTTTGTGACAATATCCACAACATATTGTGGATATTTGTGGCTTTATGAGTCTATTTCTGATGCACACAGTCTGTCAGTGTTTTCCACATATTATTGTCATGTTTTGTAAGTTTGACTACCTGTCACATATGTACATTATTAATGGAAATATATCACCTTATGGACATTTTTTGATTTTAATATACTGTGCACTCTGCCAATTTCCACAAATCTATTTGAATCCACCTCATAATAACACATATAAAACATGAAGTAGTAAACAAGTGTTTAACAAATCAGACATGTATCTAATACCAAAATAACATGCAATCGAGTCTGTTAAATATATTAACACAGGTGTTATACATTAGCAAATGTACCTCAGCAATATACATCTCTGCAAAAGAAGCCAAATAGCACTGTTACTTTGTATGTTGAACCTACAGTATTGATACAATAATCAAATGGTAAGAATTCCACTTTCTGGGACAAGTAATGCAAATTGCTATAAAAATTTGACAGCACATACTTGTATGTTCATGTTTACCTACTCAAACATACCACTGTTGATAATATGCATATATATGTATGTAAGAAACACATATGTATAAACATACATGCATATATATATGCACACATGTAGATACATATATAAATATATGGATATAGATAGATACATTAAATAGACAGTGTTGTGGAAATGATAATATTAAAAAAATAACATTCTGTCATTATAAGGAAAAACAGATAACATTTTACCTTTTCATAACCAACAGCAGTTTTATTTTTCTATTTGCAAAAAAGGAAGCATTATTTCAGAATTGTCATGCTGTCAGGTTGAAAGAACACTTAACTAAAGCCACTTTCCTTAAGAAACTGAATAAAGAACTGGAAAATAAATTAATATCAGAGATCAAGACTTTAGATGACAAACTTCTAGAAAACTACTCCTTAGATATAGAACAACAATTACACATCAAACAAAAAACTATTTGAACACCAGCAATCCATCTTTACCCTTCAAGAATTGAGATATATTGCTAAATATTCAGAATCCATACAAACCCCATCCAAAGCCCTTGCCAGACTGATAGGGTGCACACCTAAGTCTTCTAGAATCACATTCATTCAATATCACAACATACTTTATAAATCAAATACACAAATTATTCAACTATTCCACCAAATTTACACAGATATGTATGCTACCAACAACACACTTCCTTCTCATGCTGAGATGGAGAAATTTCTGTCTAATCTTACTTTCCCAAAATTAACCAAATCCCAGAAAAATGCCCTCTCAGCTCCTTTAATGATATCAGAAATCCACGAGGCTATCGATAACCTTAAATTAGGGAAAGCACCAGGTCCAGATGGTTACACTCCCGAATTTTATAAATTATTTAAGAATAGTCTGGCCCCCATTCTGCTCCAACTTTATGAACATATCTCATCTAATGGTATTACTGACCGATATATTAATCACTCTAAAACTATTCTAATTCCTAAAAATACTCTAGATACTTCCAATATAAATAACTATAGACCAATTTCTCTTATGAATATAGACATAAAAATTATTTCGGCCATTCTAGCAAACAGGCTTAAAAAAATTATACATACCTTAATTTCTCCAGAACAGGCAGGCTTTATTCCCAACAGACATACCTGGGATAATACCTTAACACTAGAAACTATAATAAACCTTATCAAAAAAGAAAGAAATCCTAGATATGCTCTGATTTTAAATGCTTGTAAAGCCTTTGACAAGGTAAACTGGAAGTTTCTGTTCTTGGCACTGTCTTCTTTTGGCATCCCCCCGACTTTATCAATATCATCAAAACACTATACAGTAGTTCTTACACTAGGTTATATATAAATAGACAATACTCTCATCCGATAAAGATTGCAAATGGTACTAGGCAGGGGTGCCCTCTTTCACCACTGTTATTCAACTTATATTTAGAATCCCTTTTCTTGTTTCTATTACAGAAAACTTATCATTTAATTCCTAAAATTCTTAAAACTAAGATTAGTTTAACTGCCTTCACTGATGATCTGAATATATACTTTGAACATCCTCTGTCTGATATTAAAAAGTTGGTGAAATCCTTGAATACCTTCGCCTCTATCTCGGACTACCAAATTAACCAAAATAAATCCTTTATCTTCCCGATCAACCCCGTATCACATAAACAATATCTATTTCCAGATGTTTCCTTTTGTCTAGACTACTCCCTTAAATATTTAGGAGTTTTTTATGATCATACCTCTTCTTCTATTCTGCAGACTAATTTATCAAAAACATGGCTTTCCATCTCCCAAGACATTTCAAGATGGCAACAGTTAAAACTCCCCATGCTTACTAAAACCTCTATCATTAAAATGAATATTCTCCCTAAGCTTCTCTATCAGCTCAATGCATCTCTTTCTTATACTTCGAAGTCTTTCTTGAACAAGATACACAAAGCATTTGCAAAGTTTATTTGGCACAATAAATCGGTTAGAATTTCATATCAAAGACTTACCCTGCCAAAAAATATGGGGGGCCTGGCGATGCCTGATCTACTTCTATACTACAAAATTATCCAAGCAAACAGGATATTCACAATCGCAAACTATCAACTGAACTCCCGTACTTGGACTTCCCTTTGGGTCAAATTATTGTACAATCATGCCCTAGATAATGACATTAACCCAAAAGCTCTACCCTTTCTAAGTAAATTAAACCTTAAAAAGCTAAAGTTACACTTTTCCTTAAAAGGGTTAATTAAAACATTTCAGGAACTATTTCAATCCACTAAACTAGGAAATGCCCTCCTCCTTTTCCAGCCATTCCATCTTAACCCAAATATAAACCTGAACAGTAAAATGATTAAACTAAATAACCTTCCATTAGTTAAAGATTTTACCCTATGGGATATACATAAATATAATCATTTATCCCTAACAGAACTCCGTACGGCATTAGACCTACCTAAAAAATATATCATCACCCTGAGGCAATTAAGAGAGCTTACCATATCAATACTCCTCAGCTTTCCCAGTACTGATATGGAACAAAACCAGGTGGCCACCCTACTTAAAAACTTAACTAACAAGAAAAATATGGTATCTGTTACCTACAAGACCTTCTCCGCATTTCTAAACCAAGGAAAAATCATATTTGCAGAATACTGGGATCAACAGGGTCTAAGCCTCTCGATAGAACAGAAGCTTCAGGCTATTAATTATACACTTATGTATTCGCCCTATAAAAAACTTTGCTATACACAATTTATGGTTACCAATAATCTATATCTAACTCCAGTACACTTGAATAAATTTGAACCGAATATCTCCACTGCATGTTCCTGTTGTTCGTATCCACATGCAGATATCATGCATATTCTGTGGTCTTGTAGATATTCTCACAGTATCTGGTGCTCACTCAAGGTTCGTTTGGAGAAAATGGGGTATCATAAATCTACACTGTCCTGGGAGATAGCGCTATTACATATCACGAATATTTATATACCTAAATTTAAGCTCCGTGCCCTAATTATTCTCTGCCTCCTGATCAAATTTTACATTACCAAACACTGGATGGATCGCTCCAAAATATCCTGGAGGGACTTTAAGGCTGTGGCCATTAAGTACATCACTTCCCAAAAACTGCTAATAATTAATTCCCGTAAGCGGGCTACATACCAGAGATTATGGGACTTTATCTTTCTACTCTTGTCTACTGATTAACAATTATATCCTTATAGGTACTTCAACTTACCTTTTCTACTCTTGACTTCTATACCTACTCACTTATTCTTTAGCATCTATCCTGTTATATTGATCTTGGAATTGAAATTGTTTGATATTTAACTCCCTTCCTTTCTGCAGGATTATATGGGTGGATTAAGGTGCATTGTAGCATGTCATATGTTTATTCAACATTACTTTACAAATATGTTAATGATGTCTTTTTGTTTTTTCGGGCACATATGTATATATGTATATAGGTTATATTTTGATTTACTTGTACCTACCTGTGTAAGATTAATCCACTAAATATTGTAATAATGTTAATTTTTCCTTTTTGTATCTGTAAATCAATAAAACTGTGTTTAAAAAAAAAAAAAAGAAAGAACACTCAACTAGCAGTCTGAACCTTTAACTTTTTATGACCAATTGTAACAGGTTGGGTTTATGGTATTTTAAAATTATTTTGATTATTACTAAGATCTCACTTAATGTTAATTGGATATTTATATTTTTTAAGAAATTACAAACATTTTATTTTTTAAATTAAATGTTTTTAATGTTTGAACAGTTTGTCTCAGATAAGCTTTATTTAAAATAACAAATGTGTGATACAGTCTAGAACTGAATGTTTAGTAAAACAATATATGATGCCACATTTGACCTTACGGAAACACTGAATTTGCATCTAAGACAAGTTACAGAGTAGTGTAAGCATGTGCCGCTATTAAAGTAAACTGGAAACTCACATTTCAGCTCTACTTGTAAGCATTACTTACAGGTGACCTTAAACAAATATCCTTATATGAAAGATATGCTCAGTGATATAAGAATGGCTGCATTAAAACATCAGTTGTTATTGCTCATTTTTTTTGTTTTAGATTTAATAGTCCTTGGTCTTGGAATTTGTATTATCATAAATAGAGGCTTTTTAGCTTTTTTTGCTAGCTGAAGCAGAGAAAGACAAAAATAATATGACTGTGATTATTAAAAAACATTCATACCTAGGTTACAAAACTGTAAGCAGTAAAGAGCACACAATGCAATTTTTGATAAACTAGATGTACCGACTTATTTAGTGTCATGGGACATCCAGCTCAGATCACTCAAATGTATTATGAAATTACTTTTTAGGTAATAATGGGATTTGAAACACATTTCCACTACAATATTCCTCCCTTTATGTATTTTTAATGCTAAAAGACATAGGAATTAAGGTCAGTTATTTAAATTAAAAAAAAGCTTATTATTGTGATTGACATCTCATTGCAATGTAGCACAAATATAACTCTATACTTTGTTTTACGTCTTTAATTAAGACAAGCAGAACTGATATAATGCTCTGTGGACACAAGGCTTTTGAGTTGGTGGTATTGTTTTACATAGTTATTACATCTGAAGCAGATCTGAATAGCAATTTTTAATGTTCATTTAGACCATCAGATAAAAACATCTCATCTTTTAGTACGCTAGAGCTTTTTGAAATACAACATTTGTAAAATGAATACTTTTTTGTCATGACTCCACATAAACTCTTATTGCTTCCTTTTCTTCCTAATTTCTTGCTCTGCTACTTTTGCCTACAAACACTTTCATAATGCCATGGTTTAAAGAGTTTTACATGTATCAATATGTACAACAGTTTAATTCCCATGTATTGGTTTATTATACAGTATGTAATATAATTATGTTCTATGATGTTTTTCTGTCATTGTTTTGATTTCTGTCTCTATGTTTATTTTTACTTTGTCTACTGTTATATATGTTGTATAAGTTTTTAATCTGCTTATATGCTTATTTGCTTATTTATTTATATAATTGTGTTAGTATTTGGAGCTTTTTTCCTCGGATCTCCACTGAAAAGTGACTTGAGCTCAATTGAACCAACCCAGTTAACAAATGTCAAATAAATAAGTATATATATATATATATATATATATATATATATATATATATATATATATATATATATATTTTTTTTTTTTGCACATCTAAGTTTAGGAACATTCGATTTTATGCTTGACATTGGAATGTGCTGGATTGGAAAGCTGATATCATGCCACATTTAACACTACATGGAAGTAATCAAGCAAGCAACAAACAAAACTCTGTGCAGTTTTGGACCAACTGAGAATGCGCAGCCATCAAAAACGCTGTTTTTGTAGATGAAGACGAGGCAATTTATTTAGTCTATGTCTGGATGGTTGCTATTTTAACCATTATGATGTACAGTTTTATTTATTTTTTGCCAGTTTATTTGAAGGGATATATGGTTATGCAATAATATGGCAGCACACTTTTTATACACATGATGAAATGTTACTGACAACTGTGATTTAGGCAGCCTGGAACAGAGCTTGTTGTAATTGCTGTAAACTGGGCTATTTGAATGATATCCATGACAGTCATTTTGTTTTGCATTTAACAAGGTCATAGCAGGTGTTATGCAGAGTTTAGCAGCCTTTTTTTATACAGTGGGACACTGCACAGTTAGCAAATGCAGGCCACAATGACTTTGTATTCATAAACAGGGATTTTGTTTATTGGCATTGTTGTTGATTAAGCCATATAGTTTTAAACACAATACATTAATTTCAGCAACCTAACTGACCTCAAATGGGTATAACACTGAGCCAGAATGTCGAATTTCTTAATAGCGAACGGTCAGAATGTCGTACAAAACACCAAATGTGACATTTCCAACCTAAGTCACCTAAACAAGAGCTACCATGGGTCAAAAAGGGGGGGATATATTGCATTTTGCATGTATCGGATTTGAAATTTTGAGAAATTGCTGCACCGCTTTAGAACATTTTCCAATCAGCCATCCAAATGAAGTCCTTAAACACAAACAGGATCTTACAGCAAACAGTAGAGTGATGACCTGCATCCACCAAAGTTTTAAAACTCTCAAGAAATGAAGGCCACTGAATTGACAGAACCTTGTAAGCAACAGGAACAACATAGCTGAGGGATACACTCCTCAGGCAGGTAAACAGCTCCATCTCCCTGAGTTGCACCCTTGATGCATGTCTCAGGAACAAACCTTCTGAAAGTAATTTCCCATGCTGGAAAAGGAAAACAAATCTACAAGTCTTTTTTTCGGCTTTCTGGACGTTGATCTTTCTACCCCAGAACAGGTCAAAGCAGATTAAATCTAGAACTCTATCTTCAGAAGCAAAGATGGTCACTACTAAAAAGCAAGAACTTTAAATGTTGGATTATATATATTTTTTAGAAAATGTCACAAGGAATATAACACATTGAGCAAGATTCCAAAAGCTATTTCAGAACACTGTAGCACACCTAAGGAAGACTTCAGCTCTCCGGGTATGGACATGATTTCAGAAGACATGCTTCAAGAAGACCAAATACTTAACCATTCAGTGTATGATAATTATGGATTCTATACATGCCCATCAGATGCCAAAAAACATTGGGAGTGCCCAACGCAACTTAAATGTGACAAAGTTCAATGCCAACTCTGTTTCCAAAATCCTTGGCATATACTATACTGCATCACAAGGATCAGAAGCTATTACCATGGAATATGATGGAATCAGTAATAATACCACCAAAAAAAATGCTATCAGCAGTGAATAAACTGCAACAGGTTGCAGTACTGCAAGCCACGGAAGAAGATGTGGCTGTGCACCCTGGAAGGCAGCCAGCTAACATGAGAACAAGGCTGCAATTGAGCTAACTGTCATATCAACAAATCATTGACAGATACTGCCTAGCTAGACAGCTGGTACAGACTGTGTGCAAAATGTGTGCCCCACTGTTGCCTGTGTGGACATTGTGAGGCAACCCCATCCCTCTTGAAACAAAACTGTGTCTCAGCCTGGGTTTACTGGCATCTAGGACATTCCAAAGACACATGGGGATGCTGTAGGAGTATCACAGACAGCTGCCAGTCATATCCTGTCAAAATTTCGGGAAGCGATGTACAAGGTGGATGACTATATACACTTTCCATATACCCCCATGGAGTGGAGAACTGTTATGTACCAATTCTATAATCTTGCTAACTTCCTACATGTACTTGGTAAAATAGACTGCACCCACATCCCTATCAACACCTCAGTTCATGCAGATGCAGGCCGATATATTAACAGAAAGAGGTGGCCATCCATGAACTGCCACTTTGTGTATGCCACAAATAGCAGCATATCAAACATCATGGCAACACACCCTGGAAGTTGAAATACCTGAGGGATTACTAATGGGTAAGTACAGGAACTCAGCTAGGATGTAAGCTAAAGACATCCCTCCCAACAATACCATGCTGACAACATATGTGTTTACTTCCCACAGCAGGTGACTGTAGTTATCGACTTGAATGATGACTAATGACACTGTACAGATAGAATCATTAAACCCTGCAGAGAAGGTCAACAATAGAGTGCATGCAACAATGCAAACTACTATTGAGCATGTGTTTGGTGCACTGAAAGCTAGGGTCAGATGTTTGGATACATCCAGGGTGCACTGTAATGCACACCTGAGAAGGCAGCACAGATACTAACTGTGTTTGCCATGCTGCACAATATGCTATTATCAAACCATGGCAGTCTTCCAACTGCAGGTGTGGGTGGACTACCCCAAGAACACCAGATGTGTGAAGAGCACATCCCACAAGAGGAGGAGCAGGATGGCACAGGGGATAGAAGCACAGCTGTGGGTGGCAGAGGGTGTGATTACAAGTCCAGGCCCAGGCAATACAGCAGCATTTATTTTATTTAACATTGGTTTACTGGGAAAGTCTGACTTGGGACAAAGCCAATTTTCAGCAGGGGCCTGGCAAGAAACACTCCAGATGCATGTCTTTGTAAAGTGGGAGGAAACCAGAGTACCTGGAGTAAACCCACATGGACACATGGAGGGCATGCAGACTCCACAAAAGAAGGCACCCTGGCCGAGAATTGAACCAGAGAACCTCTTGCTGTTAGGTGACAATGCAACTGCTGCACCACTGTGCCATCCAAGCAGCATCTGACACAACTTTGAGTCATGACTAGCCACATGTATACACATTAAAAATTGATGTTCAGGTGTTGCCCCACCATAGCAGTACAGATTGCATCTAATGGTGATTATCCAGTAGATGTACATACTGAGCATCAGATATAACAACACAATTCTAACATATAACTGTACGAACATATACAAATCTATCATAGCCCAGAGCATCAGCTCAGGCCATAAGTGACACAGGTATGCATATAGACTTATAGTGATATAGGTGTGTATGGCAGCCAACAAGGGACAGACATCTGTGAAATCCATTCCAATTTGTCCACTATCAAAAGATGTAAATAAGAAACCAACCTGGGACATAATTCAAAACTGTTGTCAATAACATAAGCAACATATATCAATGTAATACACTAAATGGAGTCACCTAAGGATAGTAAAAAATGTCAGAATCCCATGGCATCAGACTTCAAAACAACCACAGACAGATGATATTGTCAGTGGTCTGCACAGTAATCATCATTGCCACAGGGTGAGGCTGGCACTACCAGACAGAGTGGATCAACTGTCAGTTTTACTCTAATGCAGTCTAGGGCAACCATGCTGACAGCTCACACCATGGTCTGGTCTGGCCCTACCACATATTGAAACACTTGGCTCAGGTTACTCGACAGAGGAAACTGATGGGATGATACCAGCATGTGGAGATACACTATGAGAAGTAGCATAACTAGGAAGTGAGTGTCTAGTCATGACTGCTGTGCCCATATCAGATGGGCCTGCAGCAGAAGTGTGTGTACATTATAATATAGACATCGATACCCAATGGGCAAGGTTTGATCTGCTGACAGGATGCCTGCCAATCACATGTGGCAATCAGCTAAAACACAGTCATGGCATGCAGAATCCTGCTTGTACTATAGCACTGCTGTAGTACTGTCATAACCAGGAATTAAATTGACCATTCCACAGGTAACATACTTTCATTCTGTGAAGCCATTGACACCATGGCCTCACAATGTCTGAGCTCATGTCCTTCATACAGCACACCCAGCTGAATACACCATGATCTGTGGCATGGGTAGCTGCATGGATGTCAGATCCATTATATTGATGGGAATGTTCATGTGCATGTAAGACTTGTCGGACACCCTCTGACACATGCCTATGCACACCAGCTACATGCCTACATCCACTGCAATGGACAGCATCAATGTGTTGTTGGGAATTGTCAACATCCGCAACAGTCTCAACATGGGTCTGTTGTCCACAGGCCTCATCTTATCCACCATCTGATGTTCCCTCATGGTCAGAATGGTTAGACAAATTTTTCTTCACATCTGTGGCTAGAGCCTCATCCACATAACTGTCACCACCCGAGCCAGACTGTATCACCATGTCAGTGTCCTGTGTGTCAGGGGTCATGCTACCATACTGGGGCATATCATTTCCCACATCAGGATTAGTGGATCGGCTAATGGGTGATAAAACGAAAATACTGTAGTAAACAAAGGAAGCACTCCACGGCTGGCACAGCACAGATAATTTATTGATAAAACAAACAAACTGGTTAGCGCTTTCACGTTCAGATAAAACGTTTCTTCAGACCTCAAAAATACATTCCCATCATGCATTTATATATAATATAAAGTGCTCATTATTCTATTAACCATGGTAATAATTGCTTTCAAGGTGCAAACAGTGCTTAAAGAAACATATTACATTTAGATGTAAATAATATTAAAAATACAAATACAACCGAGAACAAACAGATTCTTCTATATAAGCACATACTCAAGCCTGCATATATTCCAATAAATCCCTATGTAATTACATTATATACATTACACATATATTAATTATCTTGAAGTATGTCTTTGAACTATTAATTATGATATATGCTCTATTTTAAGATTTCATAGATAAATGATTTTAACTTTTTATTACTATACAAATTTCATAGTTTTAGAAAGTTGTTTTAATCTATACATTTAGAATTTGTATTTGTATTTTTAATATTATTTACATCTAAATGTAATATGTTTCTTTAAGCACTGTTTGCACCTTGAAAGCAATTATTACCATGGTTAATAGAATAATGAGCACTTTATATTATATATAAATGCATGATGGGAATGTATTTTTGAGGTCTGAAGAAACGTTTTATCTGACCGTGAAAGCGCTAACCAGTTTGTTTGTTTTATCAATAAATTATCTGTGCTGTGCCAGCCGTGGAGTGCTTCCTTTGTTTACTACAGTATTTTCGTTTTTTCTCTTGGGAAGCACCTTGCCTGACATCACTTGTGTTTTTTCTGATATTGCGTTATTCCTGTGGCATCAGGACATGGCAACTGGCACTATGGAAAATACAAATGAAATGTCTGACAAAACGGAGACTACATCTTCTATTTTTAGCAAGATGTTGACTTTCGACAATAATCCATTGCTTAAATTAACTAAAAATGATCTCACAGTGGAAGGAGTGAAACGGGGTAATGTCCCGCGGAATATGGAAGTACTTCAACTCACAAGGAAATTGGAAAACAACTTTCATAAGTTAAAGAACACGCAATGGCAGAGGCAGCATATGGAAGCGTGCCTCTGCTTTAAGGTAATACCAAGGGGATTGCGGGTTTTGAAAATGCCGACTTTCGGCAACACCTACCCAGAACTCCTGATTAAATGGCAGAGACTAAATATTGAAACAAGCTATGGATATATAAAATTATTGATTGAACAATATCAATTAATAGAGCACAGTCTAAAAAAAGACATACAGACATTAGAAACTAAGCTCAAGAATATTTTGAAACATGAAGACATGATAGTCTTCCATAATGATCTAACTACAACTTTATCTCTGCTAGACAATAAACTGTTACAAGATAAAAAGAAAAAGTTGGAAAGAGATTATAATGATTTCACCAAGGGGCAGGTCTTTTCTTGGCCGAGGGACTTTGTGAAACAAGATATTAATAATACTGGTAATACCAACAAAGAAAATTACTTTAACAATGAAAAAGAAATGCCAATTCGTGATTCATATGCAGATGTCGCTACGCGTAGTACTGCGCATGTCACATCCAACCAGGAAGCTTTGACAAAGGTTACAACCACAGATCCTGACGCTTTGACATCACAAAATTACGCAACCATCAACAAGGAACGGTTGGGTTCCAGATTAAGGCAGGAGACGGCCATCATTCACGCGACTGAAGGGGAGGTGAATACTGACCGGAGGGAGCGTTTAAATGAAAGATATGAAGAAAATCAACTTACGATAGCTGAACACTGCCAAGCGGCAGGCTCTATGACAAACGAGATTCAATGTAATGTGTCCAATGGAACCAATAGAAACAAAGCAAATACAAATGGATGTATATCTCTACAGGAAGACACTCTATTTGAATTAGAGGGGGACCATTCTTTTCCATATCCGATAAAACACACCGAGCGGAGAGTTTGGCCAAAAACAATGAACACGAAGAAACGGAAAGGTTCCGAAGAAATATACGAATTCCAGAAGAAGGTACTTCGCCCGATACAGAAGGACTGACTATTAATATCTCAAGGTATGCCTTAAGTGAAACTGAGAGCTCTTTGCTGAATAAAGGTTTATCCTTTATTCCATCTAAACATGCTGATGTCACTGATATCATATTAGACATGAAAATGTTTACTAGGAACTTGAATCTGAAGTTGCTTTTAGGCAATGATGATAACAATGTATATTCATGCAATAATGTTTTTAAGAAGCCATCTACATTTATACCACCATCAAATCACATCATAGAAGCTTTTGAAAAATCATGTGAGAATGATTTAATTAATAATTATGCTAAATATGAAAAATTAGAATATTATAATTTAAGTAAAGATGAGAATGAAGCAATGAAAAAATTACAATTGAATAATGACATTGTTATTAGACAAGCAGATAAGGGTGGCTCAGTGGTGATAATGGATAAAGATATATATGTTATAAAAATGAATGAACTGTTAGATGACACTGATACATATGAAATCTTGAATGGTGCATCTTTGAACAAAGTGATAAGAAATATACAAGAGATGTTGTATGATATGTTATTATGTGGTATAATTGACAATGATTTATATATGTACTTTTTGGTTAAAGAACCATTGATACCCACATACAGAGGGCTACCTAAAGTACATAAAAATTTATATGATCCTCCCATGAGACCCATTGTCTCGGGAAGGGGATGGGCAACAGAGCCCCTCTCGATATATTTGGAGAAACAGTTAAAACCCATGTTGAATGAGACGAAATCTGTGTTAAAGGATACTGAAGAATTTTTACATGAATATGCAGACTATATTGATAGCAACACCAACATTGAGAAGGATATTCTGGTAACACTAGATGTTACGTCCCTTTTTACATGTATTCCAAATAGCATAGGGATTGACTATGTTAGATTATTACTTATTCAAAAGGGCATTCCAAGTAATCTAGTAATAAGATACATGATGATACTAGAAATAATCCTAGAGAATAATGTATTCACATATAATGGGAAATATTATCTACAGAAGAAGGGAACAGCAATGGGGACACCAGTAGCCAACTCCTATGCTAATTTAGTGATGGCATACTGGGAGGAGACTTATGTACGAAACAACAATCCATACTCAGAGAATATAAAATTCTACAAGCGTTTTGTGGACGATATTTTTCTCGTTTGGGACAGCACAACAGAGATGTTAAACGAGTTTGTCATCTACATTAATGGAACAACGGATTTCCTGAATTTTGAACATACTTTCTCCATTGAGAACATTGATTTCCTGGATGTACGAATTACAAAGATTGGAATGAGAATTGATACAGATCTCTATAGAAAGGAATGTTGGAGAAATAATCTACTACATAAGGAGAGCATGCACCCTAAACACATCTTCCCGAACATAGTTAAGAATCAATCACTACGGGTCTCTAGACTGGTGACAGATGAAACAAGAAACAAAGAACAACAAGAAACATTAAAGAAGAACTTTGTAATGAGAGGCTATGACAAGGCCAATGTTGAAAAGGTCATCATGGAATGTGACCAATCTAGGAAAGGGAAAGGGAAACCATATCTTCATAGGCATGGTAATAGAGACAAAGGAAGTTCAAATGAGACTATACAAAACACACAAACTCGATTAATTATACCATACACTAACAAAAATAACCAAATAAGAGAAATAATAAATAAGAATTGGCCGTTACTTATGATAGATGATCGGATAAAGGAAATAGCGGGTGATAGGCCCAATATTACTTACAAAAATATGAAATCCCTGAAAAGGCTACTCTGTTATGAACACGATGACCACAATAGTGATAATATTTTACAGTCAACAAGAAAAGGGACCTTTGCCTGCAGAAACTGCAATCAATGCAGCTATATGCTAAATGGTAATGAATTCATACATCCAGACAATGGAAAGAAAATCATTTTTGAAAAATATGCAGACTGCAGAACTAGGGACCTTGTATATATAGCACAATGTCAATGTTGTTCCTCCTTTTATATAGGGAAAACAAATAGAACCCTAAGAGAAAGGGTTAGAGAACACATCTACGCTATTAACAAAGAGAATGAGAACAATGCACTAGCGAAACACGTTATTATGAAAGGGACAAAACATAGATTTAAATTCATGGTATTGGAATTGATCATGAGAACTGATAGATTAGGCAACATCAAAAACTATACTGAAGAAAAAGAGAACAAATGGATCATTAGACTCCAGGCCCATAAAGGACATGGTTTGAATGAAAAAGTTTCATTAAAACCATTCCTTATGGCCAGGCCATACAAACATTGATTCAATATGTTCCATGCATGAATTTGAAAATTTTTTAATGTGCTAATATACATATCATATTGATTAAAGACCACCATCTTTTGATGGCCCATGATGAGATCAATTCCAGTGGACTTCACCCTAGACTAGACATTTCACACATATATTTTATTTCTTTGTTAAAATGATACCATATGTATACATGCATATATACACATTTATTCATATAATTTATTTTGTATACACCAAACTGAGAACAAACAGATTCTTCTATATAAGCACATACTCAAGCCTGCATATATTCCAATAAATCCCTATGTAATTACATTATATACATTACACATATATTAATTATCTTGAAGTATGTCTTTGAACTATTAATTATGATATATGCTCTATTTTAAGATTTCATAGATAAATGATTTTAACTTTTTATTGCTATACAAATTTCATAGTTTTAGAAAGTTGTTTTAATCTATACATTTAGAATTTGTATTTGTATTTTTAATATTATTTACATCTAAATGTAATATGTTTCTTTAAGCACTGTTTGCACCTTGAAAGCAATTATTACCATGGTTAATAGAATAATGAGCACTTTATATTATATATAAATGCATGATGGGAATGTATTTTTGAGGTCTGAAGAAACGTTTTATCTGAACGTGAAAGCGCTAACCAGTTTGTTTGTTTTATCAATAAATTATCTGTGCTGTGCCAGCCGTGGAGTGCTTCCTTTGTTTACTACAGTATTTTCGTTTTTTCTCTTGGGAAGCACCTTGCCTGACATCACTTGTGTTTTTTCTGATAATGGGTGATAAAGCCAACTGATGTGCTAAAAAAAGTGACAGCTGGCAGATCAGGAGAATGTGCTTACATCACATGCTCTATATCAGTAATGATATCTGACACATATATCTCACTGCAATGTTACAGAAAATAATAACTTATCATGAGGTCTTGTCTGTGAAAAGGGCACCAAATCTATATGACAGGGAGTTGACAATTATGTTACATATACAATATACATGACATATATGAGGAATGCAGCCATAACACAGACCTGACAAGTCCTCAAGGGAAGATGGTACTGGAGGAGAGGGATGAAATGCAACTACTGTAGGGAAACAAAGTCATAAACACAGCATTCTTAATCACATCCTTGCCAAGAAGGACCATTCCAGCAGGGTTAAAACATACAGTAGGTGTTACATACATTTAACAGATTGTTTGTGCATGAGATCCTGATGTAGGCTGCCCTATGGATGGGTCCAAGAACACAGTATTAATGGAGGACAACAATAGGAATAACAGCAATGACATGGAAGAAAGAGAGGCATAATACTACTGACGCCATCCTGATGTTGTGTGTTTGTGTGTTATAACACGGATCCTGCAGTGGTAAAGTAAAGAGAAAAACAATGCAGTCATGTATGCATGCAATGTAATAGTCACATAATGACCTATACTACACAGTAAAAGGGGCTGCTGATACTCACATGACATATGGTGCACCTGTTGGCCAAATGTTCCTGTGTAGTAAAACAGCTGCATTAATGTCATGTTAACAGTAACACAGGTCTGCTACACATTGCTTCAACCTATGAACATGTTGTGGGAACATACCTGGTCTCTCTGTAGGTGCACCTGCACAGCTTTTAACAGAGGCTGTACCTGTAGTTTACAATTTTAGGGAAATAGCTATATGATAGTAAAAGCAGTGGCATGACATGAAGCTGAGGCAATAACAGGTAGTGGTCAAAGTAACAGTCTATGGAGACACTCACCTGCCATTTTCTGCTGTTATGCAGCAGTAGATGGACTTGTGAACATTAATGCAGACAGCATTACACATGTTAGTTGCACTGTTATATCTGTACTGCAGTTGTATGGCTACATCTCATTACACTTACATTGATCATCACCCTGTGTGGCCCTATGTGCATAAAGCAATTTTTCTGCTGCAGCACAAAAATGACAATTCATGAAGATGCATGCAACAACTATATGTGATGATTTGCTCTATAGGCATCAATGTTATGCAAAGCAACACATACATATGTGGCTTGGAACACCTGCTTCTATCCCACCATGGTTATGTTGCACTCCCCACTTGCCATGTGCAAAGATGCAAGAAACTGTGATCTTATCAGAGGCTGTCAATGGTGGGCCACCACTGATAGCATCCCTTGATTTCTCATACTGTTGTTCCTTGTTGGCTGCACAGAGGATCATTTCAGAGCAGTGACATGCCTCACAGGATCTATTGTGGCCTTCAACTTCAGTGATTATGTTGGTTATGTCAGTCCACACTTCATTCCTCCATACTGTATTTCCTGCCCATCCAAGTAGTCTCCATCCATGGCGTTGCAGAACATCTATTATAATATTATTTTTCTATGGGGAGAAATTGATGCCCCTATGTCTGTTTGCCATCTGAAAGACAGTTATATGCTCATGTTTAGATTCATGTAGGGACCCACATATTGAAATGATTCCATGGATAGTTTATGCCATTGTAAACACTATGCAGTCTTGTACAATGCAAAATTCTGTGACATACTCACTTTGCCATATAAAACCATGCAGTGCCTGAATATATAACACATTTGGACATCAACATAACTTGTGATATTTGTAGGAGCTGTTTGTGGATTCAAACCACATGCAATGGATACCAGAAGAATGGAAGTCCAAACACAACAGCATTGTGCTATAGTAGTCACACGGTCTGCATGCATTTCACATTAACATACTATACAAATATGTGTATAACAAATGTGTGATGGCAGTAGCAGCAATGCAACTACAGTGTAAACAAGAAAATAGTGTAAAACAATCTGACATATAACATGTTATACATGATGACCTTATATCAATACAATCATTACTGAGCAGTAAATGCCATCCACATCAGCAGACAGTATCTGTAAATTATCAGTTGAACTGCTTACAGAAAACATCAGAAAGCCTCATGATGAATAAACAGGCCACAGATAGTATGGATCCTTTTTATACTGACTCAATAGTTGTAAGACTTGTTTTAAGAATCATCTGTGAATAAATGCATACTACATAATAACATATAGATAATGTCAGAAATCGTAGTTTTCTGTACATACACCATAGATTGTATGGAGTCATCTGAGGATGTACCGAAAACCCATAAATCTGTCTTTATATACTGTTCAGTTGTGCTATTTACATCTGTCTGTACAACTGCATATGGGAAATTACTGCATGTTCTTGATGCAGATGTCAACACCTGTATGCATTCAGGTAAATCCCACACCAGTCCAGTACATTATAAACATTTTTCATAATGCACACATTTTCCATAAATGCATCAATCTAAAAAGATACATTTGATAAGGAGTAATATTAACATAGGTCTATAATAAGCTATTATTCCCCAAAACAGCAATGCTAGAAGGTGTCAAATTAACTTTGCAGCTACTTATGATTCAGGTATAACTGAAGTAAGAGCAGCTATGTGCATACATCTTTTAAGTACATTTTGCACCATACATAATTGATGAAGTTCATTAAAATTCAAGGTTTTGAAATCCCTTTTGTGCATGTCCATGTATGTTTTTGAAATCTGGTGCATTAACCAATAGTTTGATGTAATGGGAAAGTGCTCCTTGCAAGTACCCAATAGGTATCATTAAATGATACTATGTGTAGCATGTACCCAATATCTGCCTATGATCTAATAACATGCCATAAGTGTCACTTTTAAATATTGATTTTGGTACAGTTACAGATAAGACCATTGCTACCTGCAAACTGAGTGGGACTTCAGAGAACAATTTTCAGATCTGTGTTTTTCTGCACTGGATTGTTGACATTATCAACATTATCAAGATGGCTACATTAAGGAAACTTGAACGTGTGCAGATGCTCAATTGGACCAAGAAGGAGACCACCCAGATGCTGACTGCCTGTGTTGGAGTGGAACATTGCATGATAGCCAGACCACAAAACTTTGCAATGATTGACATTTGGAACAGGATTGCAAGGGAGCATTGTCAATCTACGGGGATTTACCGGACTGGAGTGCAGGTTCATCACCTGTACAATGACCTGCATTGAAGGGATGCACAACAGCTTCATGAGATGGCTACCAAGGTGCATTTGCAGCTGGTGTATGCCTACAGTAAGTGTCACAATCCTACATATACCTGAGCCTTCCTATGGAATTTAGAGATATAGCAATGTCCCAACTATATCAGATGCATGCCTTTTAAAGTCATTAAGTAACTGTTCTTACAATTAACTCATCTGGATAACTAAGATATGGCGACTGTACTCCATATAAGTATGGGGTTTATTTCTTCAGTAATATTTATAATGTGCATATTGTACATTGTAGATGGACATCTGTTTTCCAACATATAATGACATAATTTTACACATCAGCTATAGTCATATATTAATGATGCCTATAGTGTCTAGGCCACTAATAACTGTACATTTTGTAGTTATCTGAGAGTATCACCTAATCTACCTGTGTACATGTGAATAATAACTCATAAATAACCTCTTCTTTCCATTCCTCTTAACAAAGTGAACATTCTTGTTACAGTCTTATTACAGTCCCATTTGTTTAACCCAAGAGGAATACGTGCCTGACTGGCTACACATATCTTTTCATTTATAGTATGTGTTGATAGATGTTATTTGTGTAGATCATGATGGCCTATAGTGTTTATGTCTGTGATGTTACCCTATTCACCCATTATCTGCAGGAATATGTATACACACATGCAGGAATTGTTTGTTCAAGTGAAACATGCTGGCTGGTAGCTCGGCTTGTAAAGAAACAGGCATGGTATAGGTTCAACTCCACATAGGGGAAACATAACATTATTTTCTTATCATTGTGTCTTTCTCACCTTGTCGAAAATGCCGGTCAGCATACCTGCTTATTGATATTAATAGTTATTTTGTACATGGTTACAAATTACTTGATTCTTCACAAGATTTTGACAAATATCTCTATAATCCATAATATTCTATCAACAGCATATCTTTAGATACAGTGTTATGTGTAATGTTTGGAACAAACTGGTATATTTCTGCAAAATAGATTTCTGGAATATGCTAACATCTGCAAAATTAATTTCATGTGTAATTGTGTCATTCTTTGTTAAATTCACCTTAGCACCCTTCTCATCCTTATAGTTGGGTGGGGGGGGAGTCAGATGGACAGACATACAGTTCTAATGTCGAACAGAGAGATACACTGGTGTATGCATCTGATTTGTAATGTGTACCTTGTCAGTGAATATCAATATATGTAGTCCTCACATATAAAATACATTACTGTGTTCCTGATGTACAGCGCATTGTAGTTGTCTGTTAACAGCAGCTATGTAATAGATGACAGTGCTCCATTCTCTGAAGGATGAAGATTTTCATTTGCTGTTATCACTTGTGATCACAGTGCTGACATGCATTCATTCTTGCAACTTATTTTCCTAAATGTCCAGCACTTTGACCTTTTTGTAAAGTCTAAGCTGTGATCCATATTAATAACCTATCCTTGCACATTCATAATTCCAAGTCTTTTCATTGCATTCCCACCATACAGTCTCAAGCAAGATGGATTAGCTGGGAGGTAGGTGTCAGGTTTAGAATTTGGATGTAGCTTAGAACTGCAGGTTTGAGTCTCAGGTGTTCAATTCTGTTCCCAGATATAAAGGACTATGGGTGTAACATTATAAGATGTGTATGGTGATTTTGTGATGTTCCTCAACAGAAATATTTTTAGAACTTGATCTGAGCAATGTATATCACTGTTATATACGGACTACACCATTCATAGTTCACAAGACTCATAACCATGTCCTATGCATCAAGTGGATGTGCAGGCTAGAGGGCTAACAGGGGGAAAGAGGTATGTTGAATACTTTGTCTGCCTTGGTAGATAAAGTATATTGGATCCTTGTTACATGCTTATATTTTTGACATTACCTTGTATAGCACTTATAATGCAGAAATATCCATTATGCATCAGTAAGGTAAGTGCAATACTCACACTACATCTGTGCTTACAAGTATGATTAAAATACAAATATGTGAAAATATCATTTAGCATCAAGCCATGTTTTTAAAAACAGTTTTTGAAATTTAGGCCCTAACCTAAATGACAGTCACTTATGGGTAACTGTCACACTGATTTTTAGGTGCTATTGCACATACAAGTTTGTAGTGCTTTATCTGCTATTTATTAGGTATGATGTATTAACACGTGTGGGTGTGGTTCTTGGTGACTGATCTCTTGTATATAGCCTGCCTTTTCACATACTGAATGGGTGTCTGCTCTGTCAGTATTCACACTGTTGCTGGCAGAATGTGTGGCATGCCCTTCATTTCAACATGGATGTTACATCTGCCTACAACACCTTTGATGGTTTTCTTAAAACATGCTTATATCCTATGTTTGGGATACTTGTTCACATAGGGATTTCTTTGCACTATTTCATAATCAGCAAGCAGCATCGGGATTTTTGCATTTTTCAGGGTAGTGATTGCTACTCAATGTAGTTAGGTCAAGCATACAGTTGTCGACAGGCAATGATGTTTGTACAACATATGCTAGACTCTCACATGTCACATGCTGTCACTGTGTTTATGATTGAACATTATTACCGTTTGGTAGTGCTGTATTCCTTAAATCGATGTGGGATCAGCCAATGACCATGCTCCCTGGCTCAGCAGTTTGTCATATGGTTTTCCACAGTATTGTCATCTCACTTTATGATAATTGGCATCTGTTCATATGAATCATTACACGCAGAGACACATGGAATACATTTGACATTCACACACACAGACATAACTGCTCAGGAACACATGCAAGGGAAAAATAATGGAAATAGTTTTATTGTGTCAGACACTCAGCTCTTAAAACTCATGAACAGAAAGGCAGACATTATTAAGCAGTACAGGTCCCAATACTACTGTTATGTCATCATTTTCACTGACTTTTTTCAAATTATAGTTATGTGAACATTTCATGAGGCAGTGTCAGGGAATGCTTCACTCCAAATGTCAGGATATGTTACATGTCCTTGCTTTGCAAATGCTTGCCATGCATAATGCTGGCTGAGAAACAACTGTTCAGGTCATGTCATGATTTTCACTGGTAAACTATGTTATGCATGTCATTGCATGGCCTTGGGTAAGCTGCTCACATTGTGTGATGGATAGTGTTCCTTTATTGAACATGTCCATAAATATAGATAATGTGACATAGGGGCTGTGTTGAGTGCACGAGAATCCATCCACTAGCAGCAGATCTGTTGATTATAATTGTGCTACTTACCAATGTTTGTGTAAATTTCATCTGGAATTATGTTTTAAATGAGACCTTTAATGTATGCTAATACACCTTCATTCTCATATTTTGATATGCAGAACTCACATGTAGACGGGATGTTAATTAATGTCTCTTAGATTGCAGATGTGTACATCAGTTTCAGTTTCATGTCAGCTATAATTTTCATAGTAATGTATGACCTGGTAGACATTTATTTTTCATTGTTCTGGTTTTGATTACTGACAAACATCACATATGGTAGTACAGTGGACTATGGTCATAATGTATTGTAATGTTTCATGAGGACTGTTTTCTGCCTGTCCATTGTGTCACAGTGGGTATGTTATGCAGACAGGTATTATCAGTTATGCATATGCAATTTCTGTCCTGTGTTGTGATTCATCTTGACAGAGCATGGGACACCTTGGGCTGATCACTCATCAGACATTGGCAACAAGAGTGTGCCATGCCACTACCAGAGTCCTCTGGTGATGACATCCATGACAATGATGAGGATGATGCTGAGGAAGCTGGACTTGCATGTGACATCATCCCTGCTGTGCCCAAGTGGATATGATACAAGGAACAACAATGAGATAATTATCAGCAGCAGATCTGGGAGATGGTGATGGATGTCTTTTGTAAACAGATGAGGGATATGAAAGAACATTTTTTTCAGGATATAGCACATGTCATGAGTGACTCATTCAGGGAGGTAGTCCAAGAGATCATTTGCAATGTTCATCTCCATCAGACAGTCCCTCAGGTCCATAAGTATTGTTTGTGTGATCCACGTGTGTAATGCTGCCATCATGCTGTTTGCCATATCTGTGATTGGACTGTATATGCACTGTTCTGTATGCATACAATTTAGCTACCATGCTTATGTGTTACAAGCATACAATGCAGATATTGTGTGACATTTAATTGTTTCAACATGTGCATAACACACACTAACATTTAGCTCTCCATGCATTGTGGCAGTTAACATGCAGCTACTACTGCAATAATTAATAAACCCTTCCAAATGAGGTATAGGTGTAGTAATGAAAGACTTCAAAACTAGAAACAAGCATACCAGATGGAGGGGAGAAATGACCACCGAGTAGTTCCAAAGAATATTTATTACACTCAAATTATATATAGTATATAACAGCAATTATACTGATATTTGGCTAAGCTTTTTAACATTTTTAATATTTGTTATGATGTTACAAGGTCCATATGTGTTAGAATTTGAATAATGTGTTAACACCCTTGATTGATTAATTACTTTTTAGATCATGTTACTTGGCTTGGAAGCTACAAGTTCTTTGGATGAAGATACTGTGATTCGTTCCAAAGAAGTCCCAGTTTGTTTCGTATTGTGGGACGAAAAGCTATTTTTAACTTTTATGCTTAAACTTAATGAATTAACTTAATGAATTTTAAGGTCATGTCATATTTGATTTGAAAGGATTGCAAGTCATTCACAGCCACAGGCGAATTTAAGGAGGGAAACAGAGATTCAGTCTCATATATACCAAGGGAACCAAAGCAGGGGGCCTCAGAGGCAACAAAGAGGAAGGGGCAGAAGGATAGGAAGGAACAGGCCCAGTCATTAGAAATCCCTTTGCATCCCACTATTTTTAAAGAGAACAGAGTAATTGTGTGACATAACTTTAAAATATTCAATTACAGTGCTTTAAACATCACTGACAATTTAGTTATTTATTTATTTATTTATCTATTTATTTATTTAATGCATTTGTTTACCGGGAAAGTCAACTGGGTCTAAAAGAGCCCATTTTCAGTGGAGACTCGGGGAGAAAAGTTCCGACAAGAACATAGATACATAAAAAAATTAAACAATTGGCACAGAAGTAGAAACAGTGTTACACATAGTGACTGCAGTAATATATACAGAATATATACATAAAAGCAGGAATTTAGTTGGTTTGATTACAGTAATATATATACAGAATATATACGTAAAAGCAGGAATTTTGCTGGCTGTCGGATTAATTCAATCAGAGAGGTATAAACAGAGCTATATTAATCAGCATTATTATACAGTATCGGCAAGTGATGAAAAAATAAAAATTATGGAAAAAATATCATCAGTCAGCAGTAGCAAAAGCATAGGAGTTTAATTATCATATAAGGAGAAGGAGGAGGTTAGGATACAGAGCAGGTACACAGCCAGGAAGAGTTGATTCTCTTTCATGCAGACTCCTCAAAGGTGACCTCAGTCTGGCATACAAAGTGATCTTGGACCCCGCCTTGATGGGACTGTTGAATAGTCACAAGTCAAGCTCCACTCACGTAACCAGCACATGTGGCCTCAACCTGGTCTGTGACGTTAATAGGACTTGTTGGCAGGACAGATTTGTATCCCAGAGACTCTCCCATCTGTGGAATAGACTCCCTTTCCATGTCAAGCAGAGTACCTCTTTACCTCTTTTTAAGTGCAACCTGGATAACTGGATGGGAAATAGAAAATACATCCCTGGGATTCCACCTGTGTCACTGCTGGACAGGGGCATTGGGTGTTGATTTGTCTATACATTGGCTAAACTCTTGGCTAGGCTTATCAGGACCTCAGGGCCAATAGCCTAGTAACTTCCTATGATCCTATGATCCTATGATTCAGTATTTGTTTGAAGGTGGTGGTGCTGCCTGTATTTCTTATAGAAGGTGGAAGTGAGTTCCATAGTTTGTCGATGGTGAAGGAGTAGGGGAGTTGACCAGCAGGTAAGGTGGGCTTTTCTACTTTTAGAAGTAGATGATTTTCAGATCTTAGTTGCCTGCTGGGTTGGTATTTGGCAAATAGTGTTGTGAGAGCAGGACAGTCTGTGGGTCTGTAGATTATTTTGCGTGCTGTAGTTAATTGGGTGAATGAAAGATTGTGGGGGAGTTCCAGCCAGCCTAACTGTTTCAGTGAGTTACAGTGGTGGGATGAGAATTTGGCCTTAGTGGCAAATTTGACTATTCTGTTGTAACACATATCACATTTGGATTTTGTAGAATTTTAGATACTAGTGAGGAGAGGGGTGCCGTAAAGGAGACAGGGTAATAAAAAGGCGGGTTGCAAGGGTTTGTCTTGTAGAGAGGCTAAGAACGTGTTGGCATCTGTAGAGCATACCAAGCTTTTGGTGTGTTTTTTTGATGTTATTGTTTATGTGTAGGTCAAAGTTGAGGTTTTCATCTATAATAATGCCTAGTAGTTAATGTGTGGGACAACTTCTATAGTGGTGCTGTCTTGGGATTGTATAGTGAAGAGCTTTTTTTTTTTTTTTTATCTAGGGGGAGTGGTTTTCTTAGGGGTAAAAAGTACTAGTTTAGATTTTTTCAGATTTAGGGCAGGATGATTGATAAGCATCCAAGATTCAGTAGAGGTGAGGGCATTTTGGGTGATTTGTTGGAGTTCAGAGCTGGAATTTGCAGTGCATATTATTGTAGAGTCATCAGCATACTGGATTACTGAGCATTGTGGGAGAGTGGAGTGAAAATTATTAATAAAGATGCTAAACAAGAGAGGACTAAGTATGGAGCCTTGGGGTACCCCTGTGGAAGTAGTGAGGGAGAGAGTAAGATTGTTGCCATTTGGTAGATTGCTGCCTATTGGAAAGATAGCTATCTAACCATTGTAGGATAGGTGGGGAAATGTAAAGGGTGGATAGTTTAGAGAGGAGAATGGTGTGGGGAAATGGTATCAAAAGCTTTGGAGAGGTCAAGGAAAAGATTAATTTTCCCAGAATCCCATGCCTGGTTAACTGTATCAAGGAAGTAGAGGAGGGCAGTAGTGGTGCTGTGTCCTGGTCTGAAACCAAGCTGAGTGGATGATAGAATTTGGTTTTAAAGCAGGTGGTTGAGGAGTTGGGCATGGATGCATTTTTCCCGTATTTTAGAGTGGGGTGAGAGAATTGCTAGGGGCCAAAACGTTGTGATGTCTGAGTTGGTTCTGCCTTTGTGTAAAGGGAGAATGAATGCTTTTTTTCCAGATGTCTGGGATGAGGGATTCTTTAATTGATCTGTTAATGAGTGTGCTGATGGAATAAGCTATAGAGTTTGCAACTAGCTGCAGGAAGTGTGAGGGTAGATTGTCAAGGGCCAGAGTACAAGGTTTTAGCTTAAGTAAAAGTTATTTTATCATGGCAGTGGGTATGGGGGAACATGTTAGGTTGGAGTCAAGGGTAGGATTGTTTTCTGGGGTGATCTGGTCATCAGCTGCCTTGGTGGTGGTGCTGGTGTTAACTGCCTGAAATGTGGTGGTTAGGTTAGCTATGGTGTCAATGAAGTAGGAATTGAAGAGGGTGGCAAGTTCGGCAGGGGTTTTGTGTGCGTCAGAGATGGGTTGCTTTGACAGTCTGGGTGTAATAGTTGGTTAATGGGGGGACCAGAAATTTTTGGGATTATCTTTATGTTGGCTTTGTAGGTGGAGGTAGGGGGCTTTTTTGTCTCTGGTTACTGGACATTTTGCCTGGTTATGGAGTAGCTTGTATAGTAGTAGAGTTGAGGAGTCTATGTTTTTCTGCCATGATTTCCAGATTTTATCCCTTGTGGACATGACTGCTTTGGTGGATTTTGAGAACCAGCTTGTGTGGCTCTGTTTTATTCAATTTTTGGTGCATGGGTGCTTGCCTATTTAGGATGTCTAGGAATGCTGAATTAAATAATTCAACAGACTCATTAAGTGGTAGGGATGTGAGGGTTTCCCAATTTACTTTAGCTAAGGTTTCATTAAATATGCATGGCTGAAAGTCAAATTTCTGGTTGATTTGTATTGGTGTTGGCCTAAGATTGGGGTAGATTTGCATAGGATATATGCTGGGTGGTGGTCTCTAATTAGGTAGTATGCCTGCAGTGGTGATATTGTTAGGGTGGGACACTAATATCCAGTCTATTGTGGAGCCCCAGTTGTTTTTTTTTGTGGGGTCTGGTGATGTCTTGAATTAGTTGGGAGAAGTTGTAAAGGTTTACAATTTTGAGGGGTTATTTTGGGAAATGTTTAGCCAATCAATGTTTACATCACCTAGGATGATGGTTTCATCATCTATATTTTGCGATGTTCAGGCAAGTATGTTCTCTAATATTGGTATGTTGTTTCCTGGAGGAATATACAGAGCAATTATGCAAATGTTTTTATGATTATTAAGTTTTAATACAGAGATTAATACTTCTGCTAGGGAGAAGTTGGGTGTTGGTTTTGAGTATGGAATTAAAGTATATTTGTTAGGGAAGAGTATTGATACTCCCCCTCTTCTCTTGTGGGGCTGATCACCTCTTAGGCATGAGTAGCCTGGGGGGAGAAATTCTGTGTCATTTACATATGATTTCATCCAGGTTTCGGTAGCTGCTATCATAGTTGTTTTGTGAAATCCATGCCTGAAACTCAGTTATCTTGTTTCTAAGGCTTTGGAGATTTATGGTTGATAGCATGAGAGATTTGCTAGGTTTGCTGGTGCTGGTGGTTGGGCCTGGTTTAGGTTGTATATCACCGCACTGGGATATAATGCTTTGGCAATTTATATGTGTCATGCTTATCATTTTTTTCCTAGAAATGGTATAATTGCTGCTGGTGATGTGATAATGGGGGTGTTTTTGGACAGGTAGAATTTTTACTTTGGATAGTACAGCGGTATTAGCTGTGAATAAGCTAGGGGGAATGTTCGAGTAACTTGATAAATGTGGATTATGTGTGGTGATTGTACAGGTGGGTGTAGAAGATTGTTTGAGTGTCTGGAAAGTTGTGATAATTGTTAGGAGAGAGAGTGTAAATGAGAGAAGTGAGAGCATAGTAATAGTAGTGATGGACATGATGGTGGTTGAGTGTAGTGTGATAGAATGAATATGAGCAGGATAGTGATAGTTTAGGGGGTGAAGCACTATATGGCCCTATTTAGAATGCGTGGGGAGGTAGAGTAGTTAGGAGGTATGAGTTTATGGGATAGGTGGAAGAGAGGTGTGGGAGGGTCAGGTTAGGTATAAGGTTAATGTTATGGGGGTGGGTGGGGATGGGAGCAGTGTGGGGAGTGGAGTGAGCATTGCAAACAGAGTGGGCCTTGCCCCTGCAGGGAGAAGTCTTGAAAAACTATCAGTTTAAAGTGAGCAATGAGCTTAAAATATCAGTATCTAACAAAATATTAATCTAATTAGCTCTGGAACACTTTAAATAATTATCACTGTAAACACACAAACAGAGTTGTTGGTCAGTTATAGAGAGAGTTGTGATTAGTATATAGATGATGCTGAAAGCAAATGCAAAAATTTATTAATTTAAACAGCAAAAGCTTGGGACTGGCAGACTGTGTGTGTGTGTGTGTGTGTGTGTGTGTGTGTGTGTGTGTGTGTGTGTGTGTGTGTGTGTGTGTGCGTGTGTGTGTGTGTGCGTGTGTGCGTGTGTGTGTGTGTGTGTGTGTTTGTGTGTGTGCGTGTGTAAGGCTGATTCAAGGTATTATGGCACCATCTAATGGCAATTGGCTAGAATAATGGGGAATGGAGAATCCTTCATTGTTGTTGTGCATACACCTTTTAAGCCTTAGGACTTTACAAAAACTAAGTTGTAATTCACCTATTACAACAGAAAACCTGTAGGGTGTCAGGTTCTTGCTTCCTGAAAGTTTTATTTAGTTAAGATAGTCAGCTTCAGTGGACAAATTAGATGTTGTTTTATGTAGTTAACCCCAGGTGGGGGGAGGTCACGCAGGAAAGAAACCCATACAAACTGAAAAATAAAGTTAAATAAGGCAGAATTTGTGCAAAGGTTACAGGAATGTGAAGTGGAGAGCATGCAAGGGATACAGATAAAGAAGAACATTGGTTATATTGTATAAATTGTTTATCATCTCTGTAAAACCACAGACTAACAGCATTAACATGCTGCCTCTGAGTCAACTGATAACAGCTGTATGATTCAGGAGTGAATACACACAGGCTATATTGCACAAATCAAATGAAGTATGGCTGCTCTAAGACAATAATTCTACAGCTATGTTATTTAGTTTGAACTAACAGCAAAATGAACTGCATTCACTTAGCCTTCTATAAAAGCAATTGTAATGTCCAGTCTCTAAGTCTTCTAAGAGCAATAGCATGCAACAAGCATGCTTACAGATGCAGTCAGAACATGAATAAGCTTTGCAAACTGTTAACAGGATGCCTGACAGATATACAATGATTAAGCTCTACCTTCATAAAACAAGATAGAAATAACAAGCAGTTTGTTGGTTAATACATAGGATTTCTGAACAGCAGTTTCAGCACAACACCATCACATAAATCAGCAGTTAACAGTAATAATCAAATAAATAAGCAGTTAACAATAAAAAGAAGACAGTAATGCATATCAGCTCTAGTATACATGTACCAATCCACGACTTACTTGCTATGCTTGAAAAATGAACAGAGGGGTAGGGAAGCTAAAGCAGCTACAGGATTGAAATTGAATGTGAGTTAGGTAGTTTAGAGATGGTTTAAAGATGTCACCCTAGGAGGGGACTGACTAATGAAGATAATCAGGGGGTATTTTACAGGATAAAAAGCAACATAACTTCAAAAACTGCAAATGTAATATTTTAATACATCACCATTGAAGTTTTACTCCGTATGCATGGCACTACCTAGGGACACTTCATATGACTGCAAAAGATATTATGCAACCACCGAAAAAACAAAAAAAAACTGAAATAAACATTTCTACTGTAGACATAGCCTTTATAAATATGGCAGCCCACAGCTTTACGTGAAGCTCTTTAAAATGCTAGTGGAATAAGCATTGTCCCTCGTGAAGTTAAATATCTTTATCTTCTTTTAATTCAGTTTTATACTGGAATGTAAATAAAAAAAAAGAAAGAAAAGATAGCCATTGGTCAGTCTGGCACAGTCTGCCTCTTAGTATGAACGAGCGCCCAGTTCACTGTGGTAATCACAGGCATGATCAGATGATGCACTTTTACTTTTCTTTGTTTGAAAAAGGTTTCACTTTTATTCCTACCACTAAGTATGATATCACAGATTCATTGATTGAATTTAAATTATACACTAGGGAATTAAATTATGCTATTCACTTTTATGAGATTTTGAATTTTCATGAATAGGACTCATTTATTTTATTTATTTATTGATTTTTTTCCAGTTTGATTACCGGGGAAGTCCGCTGGGCCCAGAGAGCCTGTTTTCAGTAGAGACACGGGGAGAAATGCTCCATGAAACAGATTACAGTAAAGATAGCAGTCCAATAAAAATAAAAGTATAAATACAAATACATATCAAATAATATAAAGTGTGAACAATATTGCTCCAGTAGAAAAATATTGTGCAGATACATTTTAACAAATTCACACAGTTAAAGTCAAAAGTCAAAAGCTATTTACAATATTTACAGTGTGAGAGAGATTGTATGGGAATTAGTTATAGAGCCAGCTATAAGGTGCTTAGGAAATCAGGATACCCTCCCATGGGCTTTTGTTAAAGAGTTCTAGGTAGGGAGAATGCAGTTACATTTCCATTTGGAGGAGAGGTAGGTGTAAAGCTGAGTTTTGAAGTTGTTTGTGTTTGACATTGTCCTTAGTGTGGAAGGAGAGAGTTCTAAAGTTCCATTTAAAAAGAAAAGCATTGGTATACCTCCTATGAATCCTAAAGTACAAGCCTTTGCCAATCCATGTGAATATGCTTTTTTATAAATGCATTGCCACTAAAAAAATGAGAAAAACAAAAAATAATCTCTCTGACAAACAAAGGAGACTATTAGAAGAATTTAGGGTGGGCAACTCTCTAAGTATTATGAAACCAGATAAGGGTGGAGGAGGGGTCTTATATGACCATCATGATTACATTGGAGAGTTGTTAGACATCCTATAATGAGACTTACACAGCTGTCTCGAGAAATGAGGTTTTGTAGCATACAAAAAAAGCCACCAGTTTTTGGATGACCTCTTGATACAAGGCCAAATTAACCTAGAAATATTTAACTTTCTCAAAAACTCTGCACCTATTATGCCTACCATTTTTGGAATTCCTAAGGTGCAATAGATTTTGCTGAGACTGCCTTTTAGACTGTTGTGGCACAATGGTCCAAAACATACCCATTTGATGTTAGGGTAGATAGGTTGTTAAAACCAGTCCAAAGGATGGCTACCCCCATGCTCAAAGATTTGTGGGATTTTTTTAGGTAGATTGAAACCTAAATTATGGGAGAAAGACCTCTTATTTTTAACAATCAGTGTGTTGGACTTATTTTTATGTATACCAAAGGAGATCATGTTTTCAACTGTTTCATAATGAAATAACTATGCTCAATTTTTTACCATCTATCTATAGAGATTAGATTATTAAGGGACTTTATGGAGGTAACTCTGGTCAACAGTTATATTTATTTTGAGGGTGAGATTTTCAGGCATATTAGAGGTGTTGCTATGGGGGCAGGTTGTGCCCCTATACTTGCAAATAATGTTTCTTGGGAAATTAAGTTTATATTTGATTTCTTTAAAAACATCAGATTGTGCATGAGATTTTTGGATCATATGTTTATATTATAGAAAGATATTGAGGAAATAGCAAATTTATCACTTATATTAATTCTACAACACCCTTTCTTAAATTTATGTACCAATTACATGCAAAACAAGTTAATTATTTGGACACTACAATCACTAAAGAAATATGAAATTTTACATTGTGGTGATGCAGTGGTGCATCAGTTAGTGTTGTCACCTCCCACCAAAAGGTTCTCCAGTTCGACTCTCGGCTAGGGTGCCTTCTGTGTAGAGTCTGCATGTCCTTCCTGTATTCTCTTGAGTTTCCTCCCACATTCCAAAGATATGCAGCAGGTTGATTGGACACTAACTAATGCTAACTGCTGCACCAACCAAAGGTTAACTTAATGAATTTAAGGTTGTATTTTAGTATAATAAATAGTTTTTTACAACACTATTTGACTCAGCAGTTATTTCTTCCCTCCATGTGGTATGCTTGTTTCTGATTTTGCTGCAAAAATTCTACTGTAAATGTGTGTTAGTAACAGAAACTCACAAACAACATGTTACCCATGGTCCAGCACTACCACAGTGGTAGGGGTATGATTTGTGCATTGACATTTCACATATGTGCAACAGAAAGACATGTCCTTACTCGTGTTTTGGATGACAGTTGTCATGCTATCCCACTGGCATGATGTCATGTTGTGTGGCATGTTTTAGCAATGCAGACACCATGCTGGGTCATATAAACGTATGTTATACACATGGGCAGTCCTCCTGTACTGACTGCATAAACCACCAATGTAATGTTCATGTCTACACTGTGATAATGATAATTTATTCAGTGACAGTAACGTATGACATTATGGTCTATGTTACATTTCCACAGCCTTCATTATTTGTGTAAATTCACAAATGTTGGCAAATGGTGTACATATTCATTGATTTATGTTTATGTCTCTGCAAATAGTCTGATCCATAGTGAAACTCCTTGATAAACTTGACATGTGCACAGTCAAAGACTTAACATTCATGCACTGTAATGTTGCTCACATCCTGCTCACACTGTCCTCTACTCAGTAATGTGCAGGGTCCATGACATATAACTGCCTGTGTTTCGTCCACATTTGCATGACAGCATATGTGCATGTGATTCAAATTCTTAGCTTGCTTACCTGTGTCTGTGGATGTTACACGATTGCTCAATAGTGTGTGTGTTTGTGATTTATACAGTCCCATCTTTGTTGAAATCAGCAATGCAGACTGTCCATGTGACATACATTTGCCATGTGCTTAAATATATTTTGGGTTAGCTTCAACTGCACTCTTTGTGGTGTGCATGTGCATTTGCAATGTGTAACCGTACCTTGCAACTTATGCAATACCTATTGAAAAACCAACTTCTCACTCCTACCCAACATGGGTTTAGACCAGCCCATAGTACAACTACTGCCATTCTCTCCTTCACCAACTTAATCAACCAGAATCGTAATCTAGGCAAACTAACATCAGCCATATTTTTAGACCTATCAAAAACTTTTGACATGGTCAACCATCTCAAACTTCTTGATTCCCTCACTGACCTTGGACTAGCCACTGGCTCACTAGCCTGGTTTCAAAACTACCAAATAGGCAGACAGCAAGCAGTCAGGTGGGATATCAAACTATCCACACTGCTCCCTATAACAATTGGAGTACCACAAGGATCAGTTTAGGCCCTCTATTATTTTCCATATTCATTAATGATCTCAACAAGATCACCCAAGATGGAACTGTCATACAATATGCTGACGACTCCACACTAGTCTGCTAAGTCACCAACCCCCTCACACTTCTTTCCACTACCCAACAAGTCTTCAAAACCACAGAAGCTTGGTTTTTCAGTAAAAACCTGCTACTGAACACAAAAAAGACCAAACTACTGATGTTCAAACCTAATAAATCCAACTTAGACTCTCTATTATATCTAATGATGGTACTATTATCACCCCAGACTCCCACACAAAACTACTGGGTGTTACAATTGACAACAAACTGAAGTTTGACCTCCACATAAATCAAACCATCAAAAGCATACACAGAAAATTAGGCAGTCTGTACAAAAACATAACATGCCTAAATTAACAGACTAAAATTACTATGGCTACTATCCACACTTCTATATGCTGACCCCATCTTCAATCTAGCCAAAACTGAAATTACAAAACTATAAACATGTTACAATCAAATTGACAGATTTTCCACAAATGCTTCCTACCGTTCACGTCATTGCCACTCACTAAACCAACTAAAGTGGCTTGAACTTCGAAATCTCATTACCTTCCACCAACTTGTTTTCACTAAAAAACTCCTACTATATCCAGACAAAATACTTGCACTATCAAATTTACTTAAAATACACTAAAACCCAAGGCAACTACGTTCTAGTGACAGGTCCTTAATCAAGGTCACCAGAACCAACAACTCAGGAGGAGACTCCCTATTTCCAAACTACATAGGAAAAATCTGGAACTCACTGCCCCCGATATTACCTCAGCAAATTCTATCACTAAGTTTAAACAGATACTAAAGGAATACCTACTTATCAATAGACAATGCCCATGCCTTCCCCCAGGCTGACCCTCTACACTCACTTCTCCTTCAGGTCTTTCTCATTCTACTGCTGCATGCCAATTTTCTGCATGTACTAGTATTCTCAACACACAAACCTCACCTGCCATGAACCCTACTATACTCCTGAAAGCTCTCTCCTACTCACTGTACACCCCACCTCTTTCTTACACCATCATACTCAAACACAGTATTGTTAATTTGCACATATCTATGGGCAAATTAGACATGCTCTCATTAATTCAAGCAGAAATTACTGGACATACAACTAACCCATCCTCCTACTACAATTTGCAGCTAATATAATTTTTTTCTTTCTTTCTCTATGTACCTTTAAAATGTTAAGTTCTGTACTTGGTCTCCATATCTGTGAAATGGCTTTGTATATGTATACTTGCCTTTTGCATATTTACAAACTCTGGAGCTTTTCTCCCTGGCTCTCCAT
This sequence comes from Protopterus annectens, assembly GCF_019279795.1. Classification (NCBI taxonomy): domain Eukaryota; kingdom Metazoa; phylum Chordata; order Ceratodontiformes; family Protopteridae; genus Protopterus; species Protopterus annectens. Next base: position 621,675,638 of record NC_056732.1, on the reverse strand, counting down.
TGAAAATGGGCATTTATGCAGTCGGATTCTCCCGGTAAACAAATGTAAAATAAAATAAATAAATAAAAATAAATAAAAATTGTTGTCCTGCTCTATCATTGTCTTCCTTGATGTGGGCCCACATTGTCCACCTCCCTTCCATCTCTGTAGATAGGTAATATATCTTGTAGATATGTTTGCCTTTGTTGGAATTATTATCCTTTGTCATGTATCAATTTGTTTACAAGGTCAACATGCTCCAACTCTATCACCGTTATACAGATGCTGGACATACACACACACGTTGCTGGGTACTGCTTACAATACATCCTTGTTCTCATTATACTTGTATGTTACTTTGTAACCAATGTACATTGCTGAAATTCATGTGCACAACCTGATATTTTTATAGCTGTAATGTTATATTTGTGAATATATATTATATCATTGGTGTGTGTATGGGTATTGACATTGCTTTTGTGTAAGTTCCAGTTAGGCCACTGATGGCCATACATAAGTGTATGTTACCTTTGATATGGAACATGTGTAACATATGCAGCCCACTGCACATTTGTTTGGGTTGTGTGCACCTGCTTGCGTAGGTACCATCCCATTTGCTATTTTGTTCCATTACTGATGTTTGACACTGTGTTCGGTTGTTTGCCTTCACATGGATGGTTAGGGGTGCTGTTCTGTCCTCTACTGGAACGATCTAACATCCCTAGATCTGCATTTGCTCATCTGTGATGTTGCTTGGCTTACACTTGCACTACTGACAGACTACTGTGATATGTGTTTATTTATCCAATGTGTACTGCGATCCCTGTTTATTCCCCTATAACACACATCTAACATTGGTCATACACATCCGGGTATGACTGCCACACAGTTTGTAACATGTCATAATGTGATAGTGCATAGGTAGATATGTTTTTCTGTATTTCAACATGGCTGGTATCCATTCCCATCCTGTCTGATAACTTGATACCTTTCCATTGCCCATGTTGTGCAGTGTACCATCTGTGTAACTTACCTGTCCTTACTGTTTTTTTCCAACCTTTGTCTGTCATCTGTTGTGATATTTGTTCTCTGGAAATACCCACTCTGATTACCTTCTTTTCCTCTTTACCTAACTTTACCTTTCCATCTAGTCTTAAAAATGGCACCTATTCCCACCAAACAAAAAAAGAAAAAGAAAAAGATTGCCCATGCCCCTCTGACTTTATTTATTTATTTATGTATTTGCAATTTGATTACCGTGGAAGTCCGCTGGGCCGAACTGACCCATTTTCATTGGAGGCCTGGGGAGAAAAGCTCCAAGATGCATTATACAATTTAGATACAAATGATAGTTAATACTAAAGATCTTTCGTAGAATAGTTACTCATAAATGCATTCAATATCATGCATAGTTAACAAATTCATTGAGCTTAAAGGTAGGGATCACACAGTTTTATTTGAGGAAAACAGATACGGGTTAGGTGCTGAAACAGTTTACATACAAACCTTTTAAGAAAATGTAAATACGCTTTACATACACACATCAACAGTAGAATGTTATTTACAATATTTACAAGGTAGGGCTGTGTGAGGGTAGCTGTAGGAGGTGAGAGCTTAGAGAGAAGCTATAGAAATTGTTGAGAGCTTAGATAGGCTCATAGGAAGATAACTATGACAGTTGTAGAGCTTGGGAACCAGAGCGAGAACCCCCTTGGATTAGGTTGGGTGAAGGCAGGTACATTTCCATTTAGTGGACAGGTGTTTGAATAGTTGGGTTTTGAAGTTTTCTGAGTTTGGTATGGTTCTTAGTGTGGAGGGAAGGGAATTCCATTTTTTGCCTAGTGAGAAAGATAGGAGAAGTTGGCCAGCAGGACGTTTAGGTTTATGGATAGTAATTAAGTTCTGATTTTCATACTTTCCCACAGATTTTCCTATTCCAGCATACCTCTTTTGTGTCCTACTTCTTCAACCATACCCCACATCTGCTTTTTATCTCCCAATGTCTTTGGGTATGTGTTATCTGTTTTCCCCACACGTCCAGCACCCATTGTTAGCTAATGTTAGCTGTTGTGATGTGACCACGATTGCCCTCAGATTTAATTAATTTTTTATTAAAAAATTATGGATTCTGCTGCCATCCATAAGTGATAGCTAACATATTTTCATAATAAAGGAGATACTCCATAGTTATCTGTAAGCTTACTGGAAAGATTCTGTTATAGATATTTATTTATGAATGTCAGGCTGCTTAGACTATGGGCCAGATTCAGGAAGCCTCCGTGTAAGAGTTATAACTCTTACACGGAGGCTGCAGTTAAACTGTGTGATGTCAGCATGTCATGCATATGCATGAGGTGCATGAGGCATGCTGAATCACACTAGTAACTCTTACACGGTCCGTGTAAGAGAGTAGGGGGCGTGTCTGTAGGCTAAGCTCTGCAAGTGGACACGCCCCCGGAAGACTAGAATGGCTGAAAGTAAACAGCCACGAGAAAGGCCATGAAAATGTGAATAAACACACTATACAACACATGCCCCGACTGGCCATCAGTGTATAAAGTGAAGAGATGTCATAAAATTAAATTAAAACCTTTTTTTTTGTTAAACCTCAGAATGTTTGCTACTGTGTGGGTGTGCTACTAGCGCAATCACAGTTAGCAGTCAGTGGAAAAGGATATAAGAACTAAATATGCAAAGTAAGCCAAGAAATAATAGCTTAGCGGTAGAGTAGCCTTCTAAGAGTAGGCAGGCAGGGTTCGAGCCCCTACAACAGCCTCCTTTTTTTGTAAATAAGCACTAAAAAGCCCCTGACAGTATTGTACAAATGTAAATGTATTCCCTTTTGTAAAATGGAATGAAATAGAGCATATATTTTGAAGTAACATAAGAATAAAAATAGTCAGAAATGTACTGATAGCTAAGCTGCCGTGAGACAGAGTGCCCGTAGCTGAGTAGTGTTTAAAAGCTGCAACTGCGTGCCCGTTGCCAAGCAGCGGGTAAACAGGCTGAAACTGTGTGCAATTAGCTGAACATGTGTGTCACTAGCCAATTAAGATTTATCCCAGCGCACACCGCTTGCGCCGGTCCCACAGACTAACTGCCAGTGCGCATAAGTACCTCCGCGAACGAGCGCAGAACAGGTTTAAAGTGCTTAAAAGTGCTTTTGGCATGTTTGATTGACAGGTCCTCAACTCATTTCTGTCAGGAAAAGCAAAAATCAGTTGCCAGATTCGAACCCAGGATACCATGCACTAGAGTCAAGGAACTAAACCACCAAGCCATGACAGCAATACCTAGAAATGCAGAAATAGCATATATATGGGATAAAACCCAGAATGGAGCATGAGAAAGCATTTTCAGTGAAGTAGATACAATTCCAAAACGGCCAATCAGAGAAATGTGCGGAAAAGCGGCATATATAAGCCCCATAGGCGGGAATACACAGCATAACTGATTGTAGAACAGACTTGCAGTCAGCATGAGTGGAGTAGGTGAGGGACGTTGCTTTCGAGCACAGCGTAGCGTTGAGGAGTCCAGATACATGGTCTGGCTCCTTGTCCATAATCACGAGGCCCAACTCATGCAGGGCCAGGTCTCATGGGGAGTATATAGGGCAGAGGCGTGGGACCAGTTGGCTCGTGATCTGACCAGTGCTACTGGCATTCCACGCACTGGTGAGCAGGTCCGTCACCACCATGCGGACCTGAAGAGACGCAAGCAGGACCAATTGAACCGTTGAATCCAGGAGGCCCGCAAATGCCCAACGCCCCACTACTGAGTAAGTCACATTTTACTCATGTATGTAAGGATTTCAACCAGCTGATACCATGGAGATATGTAGTCCAATATTATTCCCTTTGTATTACAGCTGCAGGTGTCCGCTCTGCGAATCGTGAGATGCACGCCAGAAGGCTGGTGCGGCTGCGCCACCATGCAGGTTAGTAACCCCACCCAGTACTTGTAAATAAATATTATTATGTACCATGTATCAGAACAGTGCAGTGTATTGATTAAAAGTAATATAATGTGCAAGCAGGAATTGAAAGTCTGCAGGTATGGCTGCAACAAGTTCATCAGTATGCAAGTGTAACTGGAAATATAATTGATAGAATTAAACAGTGTTTGAATCACCACAGGTCTAATATGTGAACAAAGCCTAGAAGTACCAACCTGAACTGTGAAGTTGCAGAATGTGTGAGAGTGACAGAAAGGCTCATGTATGAATAAATAAAGTAGTAATAACCCCTGAATATATAAGCCTCAGTGTGTTTCTACAGAACTAAATGCATGTGGGAAGTACAAATTAACATCCCAAACTGATTTCAGTGTGTCTGAATCTGGAATGTCTAGGTCAAAATCTGTATATGGTGATAACAGTAAACAATTTGCAGATAGAATGAATGATTATCTGACAGACTAAACAGCCATAGTTGTCCCCTGTCCTGTCATCAAAGTGTAGCAGGATGATGTATCTGATCAAATTCAAAATAAGTAGGATAGTGATGTATGTGTAACAGGTGTAGCATGACAGTCAAATAAAGATTATTTTGAAACATCAGCCTCAACTTAATTGTGTACCTATGAGAAATGTGAATCAATGTGTAACATATGAATGTGTCATCACTTTCTATCCCCACCCAACCCTATAATTCCATATAACAACATCCACTAAATAATGGTATGTGAACATTTCATTAATCATGGACATTTGTCCGTTTCAAACATATATGCATGTCTGTTCATGCATGTGCCCTGTTCATACCTGCAAATCTGATGGCCTGTTGCCATTAATCAACCCTGCATGTCGTTTGACTGTGTTTTGCTGTTCAAATAATGCATGTGATATTGATATGCCCTTGTTCAATGGTGTTCATATCTGGGTGTTTGTTTGATGGGAATACCAATGCATGCTGTTACAACTAATCTGAATGGAATAAAATGCCACTAACCCAAACTAACATAACTACTCACAAACCTAGAACGCTTGGGAAGGCAGGTCCCAGCGGACCCACCTCTCCCACCTCAGCTGGCGACTGCACCTGGCACTAGTGCCCAGGCCGGACCCCCCTCCGGTGGCCCTGTGCCACCTTCGGGTGGAAGCGCTGCAGGGGATGGGGCCCGTCCCCCCTCTGCAAGTGTGGCCGGAGGGGTTCATCCACTCACCCTCCGCGGTGTCCGGTCTGTGGTGCATAGGGAGATCCAAGACACTGTTCTTGGACCCCTACGCCAGCTTGAGGCTCGTGTGGCACAGCTAACGGCCCCGGCCGTTGCCCCCACACAGTTTCCCCAGCACAGCCCGTCCTGGGCTGTGAAGGAACAGTGGCAACTGCCTATGGGTGGGGATATCAGTTCCACTGTTGCCATCTGTGGGCTCGTGCATCTCGGATATCCCAACCTCCGTCCCCGTCAATTGTGTAACCCCCCCACGTGTGTCATACACCGTACCTGTATGCGTCTTGTCTGTCTTGTCTGTTAACCTACCCAACCTACCTCCCCAGCTTTACCGACTTCCTTCACCTGTCATACCACTCTCACCTGTAAAAAAAAAGGGCACTCTGTCCCACAAAAAATTACGCCCCATACATAGCTGTCCATGTCGCACACATGTCCGCTGGACATCTAAACTGTTAATTACAATTGGCTGTACAACAAATATTAATGTTGTCCTGACACCTCTCTCAGAGGTGGAAGGTTTCAAATGTCTCACCAAAATACATAGAAATATACAGCTGTTGCTGCAAAAGACATGGGCATCTATGGGCCTTACCTACACCCTTCCTGCAAATCCCACGCTTCTTTCCCTACTGTCTTACCCTCTTTGTGACCCCTTTTCACCACTTTCCTGTCACCCCTTTTTCTTTTCTTTCAAAGAAAATAGCTGGTGTGCGCTTGTGTTAGAGGAGCTCACCGCCAGTGCAAGATAGTGAGCTCAGCAAAACGAGCGCAGACCTGGTTTAAAGTGCTTAAAAGTGCCTTTATGGCACTTTGATTGACAGGTCCTGTACTCAGTTTGAAAGTTTTCTAAGAAAAATAAATTCCCACTGTCAGTCTCGAACCCAGGACCTTGGTAACATTAGTCTGTTTGACCTACCACTAAGCCATGCCTGCTTTAGAAGAACACACTGCTAAAATAAATATAACATGTAATAGTAGGAATCAGTATAAAGGTAATATAGGAGATGTACTATCCAAAGCATGTTTGGTAGAGTTTTAATGGCCAAATGACTGGATTCCCATACTAGTTCAGTGTGAGCAGAAACAGCCCTGCTACCTGTTAGCTTGTACATAATAATGTAAGGTAATGTACATATGTGAAGGTATGTATATCTACACATACATATATATAAATATATATTAATACATATGAAATATAATCGTAGGTCTCAGTAGCCATACACACTCACTACAGGAAAAAGTTAACATAATTGCAGCAACCTGAATCTGCAACACAGCCTGACCCCTGTGTGACCTACTTACCCTTCTAACTGCTTACAGGTGGCCTCAGCACTTTGATTGACAGGTCCTGTACTCAGTTGGAAAGTTTGCAAAGTAAAAATTCCCACTGTCAGTCTCAAACCAGGACCTAGGTAACATTAGTCTGTTTGACCTACCACTAAGCCATGCCTGCTTTGGAAGAACACACTGCTAAAATAAATATAACATGTAATAGTAGGAATCAGTATAAAGGTAATATAGGAGATGTACTATCCAAAGCATGTTTGGTAGAGTTTTAATGGCCAAATGACTGGATTCCCATACTAGTTCAGTGTGAGCAGAAACAGCCCTGCTACCTGTTAGCTTGTACATAATAATGTAAGGTAATGTACATATGTGAAGGTATGTATATCTACACATACATATATATAACTATATATTAATACATATGAAATATAGTTGTAGGTCTCAGTAGCCATACACACTCACTACAGGAAACAGTGAAGATATATGCAGCAACCAGAATCTGCAACACAGCCTGGCTCCTGTGAGACCTACTAAGCCCTTTAACTGCTTAAAGGTGCCTCCAGCACTGTGATTGATAGGCCCTATACTCAACTCAAAAGCAGAATATGAGCATACTAGTAGGCCCTACCACAAGACCATTGTAACACTAGTCTGTATGACCTACCACTAAGCCATGACTCTCATACAGGAATATAGTGCTAAATAAGTGGAACATGTAATAGTAGGAATGAAGATAAAGGCAATATAGTATGTCTACTACCCAAAGCATGTCAGGCAGACTTTTATAGTCCCAATTACTGGATTCCCATACTAGAGTAGTGTTAACGGAAACAGCCCTGCTAATTGTTAGCTTGTACCCAATAATGTCAGCTAATGTACATATATGAAAGTATGTATATGTACACAGATATATATATATATATATATATATATATATATATATATATTTATATAGCAATACATATGACATATAGTTGTAGGTGTCAGTATGCATACACACTCACTACAGGGAACAGGCAAGATAAATGCAGCAACCTGAATCTACAACACAGCATGAAGCATGGGAGATGTACTAACCTTCACACTCACAGAACACTGTCAACAGCATACAAGCATGGTCCACGCCCTACAATCTGAAAGGGCAACGCCTATCTCACATACCCTTTTATAGCAGTGTCCTGAAATCACAGTGAGACATGCAATTAGTACACACCCAGCTGCTTGCAATTAGCAAATGCTGCCTTACAATTGGTGCAGAGGCCATCACATGGACCTATGCAGATACCTACAAAAGTATTCAGTACCCACACTCCACTCATGCAATACAGTCATTGCACAAACCTAATGAGAAAGAGAGAGAGAGAGACAGAGAGAGAAGAGAAAATATACAGACAGCCAGCAGCAAAACCATGAGTAGCAAACAGCAAGCAGCAAGCAAGCACCACTGACACAGCAACAGCTGCCACAAACACAGGTAATGCAAAGTAGCAGGTTAATACTGTGTTTACTGTGACACCTCCAAATGTATCATAGTTCACTATCTATAGCTCTGTCCATGAGATAGGTTTTGTGTGCATAGTCCTGAAATATATACATATGTAATATTGCTGTACATGTTGCCCATACGTGAAACTTCCGTAGCTTAGAACAGAAGGCCAGTTGTGCATATGATGCAGTAGATACCAGGGTCAGTAGAGGTTACTCCTCATTGGTGTGGGACCACTGTGTCTGTATGGCACTCTTCAGGTACACATCCTGTAGTATGGCCAGGGAGTAGTATTAGTCTGTAATGTGGTGCCATGTCCTCCAGGGGTGAATGTAGCACACATCCAGGGATACCATTCTGTAACAGTGATGCTATGTGTCCTGCAATGTTGAGGGTGGCCCTCACCTGGACATGTGAGAGGATAGGGAGGTTACAGTCATCTGTGATAACTAATTCCACTTGTGTAGGAGAATGAGGGGGGGGATATCTGCACCTAAGCTGTCTGCAACAATATTGCCAATATCTCAAACATGTTTTCCATACGGAAATGCACACACAGTAACATCCCACATCCACACACTTGCCACATTCAGGCTTCAAAACACTATCTAGGTATATTCTGGTACATCTGCATGTTACAGTAGCATGTAGCACTATACTGAGTAGTGGCAGTTGTCTGTTGCCATGTTGTTTGGATAGAGTAAAAGGAGCATTTGTTTATCCTACTTTGTTTTGTGGACATTAGTTGAAGTGTAACCTTACATGCATCATTGGTACCAACACCTTCTGTGTTGTTGTTCTGTTTGTACAGGGTGCTGTCAACATCACTGTTTGTTAAGGGAAATGTGCACCCTGCAGTGCATAGCCCCATTTGGCAAAAGAGACATCCCACCCCAACATTGTGCACACACCAACCCCACCCACAGTAAAACGCATACTTTCCATTTATAAGATCCAAACCCCTACCTAGATGTGTTATGACTCTAAAGGCAGACACATTAGCAGAGTGTGCTATTTGCATTAGTAGGAGCAATCTTTTCCAATGCTGTACTTAGAGGGTGCTGACATCATCTGTGTTTACTTAAGAGGGATGTGCACCCTGTAGTGTGTTCTCCCAGTTGGCAAAGGCACTTTTTCTCCACAGCGTTATGCACACACACAAACCCCACTCATACATTCCCTTTGCAGGATTCAAACCCCTACCTAACTATGTTATGACACTAGAGACGGACGTATTAGCAGAGCGTGCTATTCGCATTACTGGGAGATTTCATTTCAGTTGATCTACTTATAGGGTGCTGACATCATCAGTGTTTAGAAAGTGGAATGAGCTCCCTGTGGTGTGTTTCCACAGTTGCCAAAAGGGATGTTCTTCTCATACACACTTATACACACACTTAATCCCATTCACGCACACACATGCCACTTGCTGGATTCAAACCCCTACCTAACGATGTTATGACACTAGAGACGGACGTATTAGCAGAGCGCGCTATTCGCATTACTGGGAGATTTCATTTCAGTTGATCTACTTATAGGGTGCTGACATCATCAGTGTTTAGAAAGTGGAATGAGCTCCCTGTGGTGTGTTTCCACAGTTGCCAAAAGGGATGTTCTTCTCATACACACACTTACCCCATTCACACACACACATGCCACTTGCTGGATTCAAACCCCTACCTAACTATGTTATGACACTAGAGACAGACGTATTAGCAGAGCGTGTTATTCGCATTACTGGGAAATTTCATTTCAGTTGATCTACTTATAGGGTGCTGACATCATCAGTGTTTAGAAAGTGGAATGAGCTCCCTGTGGTGTGTTTCCACAGTTGCCAAAAGGGATGTTCTTCTCATACACACACTTACCCCCATTCACACACACACGCCACTTGCTGGATTCAAACCCCTACCTAACTATGTTATGACACTAGAGACGGACGTATTAGCAGAGCGCGCTATTCGCATTACTGGGAGATTTCATTTCAGTTGATCTACTTATAGGGTGCTGACATCATCAGTGTTTAGAAAGTGGAATGAGCTCCCTGTGGTGTGTTTCCACAGTTGCCAAAAGGGATGTTCTTCTCATACACACACTTACCCCCATTCACACACACACATGCCACTTGCTGGATTCAAACCCCTACCTAACTATGTTATGACACTAGAGACAGATGCATTAGCAGAGCGCTATTCGGATTACTGGGAGGTAGCATTTCTACTGATCTACTTATAGGGTGCTGACATCTTCATTGTTTGGAATGGGGAATGTGCATCCTGTGGTGTGTTTTCACAGTTGTTAAGAGGAACATTTGAACTAAGTGTGTGAGCATGCCCAGTTCAGCCTTCCCATGGCATATTGTGTGAATGATGTCTCATTTATCAAAGTGTGTGAGCATGCCCAGTGTGAGCTTTCCATATGTTGAACTATGCAGCCCATCACAGTTGTGGATGAGTGTGAACTCCAAAAAATAACTCCTGTTTAAGGTTGTGTGTTCTGTGACATGTTGTGTAGTTACTGTCCAGATGCGTCCTGTGAACACAACAGGGATTATACTGTGCCTGCAGGTTTTGCATGGGATACTTTGCATACAATTGTTAACATCCATTCCTACTGACCTAGCACTGTAGTACTGTATAGTGTAGTGGTTCAGTGCTTTTACTGTGGTGGACAGTATCCTGGGCTTTAGTCCTATCACTGATTTACATTTCCATACTGTGCACAACAGCCTCTTTAGGGTCCAGTTGTGCACGTCTGCACAAAGGCAGTGCCTCTATGGACTCTGGTAATTACTGCCCCATAAGCTTAACAAGTGTAGTCTGCAAAGCTATGGAGAGGATCATAATGGAGCTCATAAAGAAAGATATGGGGGACATGCAGACATTGTACCTGTCCCAGTTTGTGTTGATCAAGGGCAAGTCATGCCTTTTGTACTTGGTTGACATTATCAAAACAGTAACTAAGGCCATTGATGAGGGAAAGGCAGTCCATAGAGCCTACCTTGCCCTTGAAAACACTTTCAACACAATACCCCACTCAGGTATTGTAGGAAACCCTACCAACAGAAATGTACACCCATATGTCACAAGATCAGGTTGCAAACTGTCTGACGGACAGGACCCACAGGGTTAGAGTTGCTGGCACTATGTCAGACACCAGGCCAGTCACATGTGGTCTCACACAGGGCTCAGTCCTTGGCCCCCTATTGTTTGTTATCTACTTCTCAGAAGTACAGGCCAACATGGGAGGACTTTGGCTGACAAAGTTTGCAGATGACTGCACACTGGGTGCCATAGTGGACAGTGCATCAGACACGGATATCCTTCAGAAGGGACTCACGGACACTGATAGCTGGTGCCAGAGCCATGGCCTGAAGTCAACTTGCAAAACATGTGTAGTCATACCCTTCAGGGAAAGCAAGGTAACCCCAAGCTACCATATAGGTGGCAATCCTCTAAGCACAGAGGAGGTTATCATGGACCTGGGGACCCAGGTTGACAGTCACTGTTCTGATGACACTCACATTGCTAAAGTGGCTAGTAGGACCTTCTACATTGTCCACATGATCAGGAAGGGATCCACATCCAGATCTAGTGGGTCATTGTTTCCCTGTACTCTTCACTTATCGGACCGGTGATCTGGTACACTGCCTTATCTGGATGTATCTCACCTGACATCTGCAGCAAGTGGAGAGACCCTGAATGTCCCCAACAAAGGATAAAGGGTCTCCAACATCTGTCATATGCTGCCAGATTGAAGACACTACAGCTCTATTCAGTCACATACTGTCTGCTTACAGGTGACATGTGCATGACATGCAAGCATGTCCAACCAGGGATTAATGGACATGCTCCACCTCAAAATCGTCAGATCCACCTGAACCACTAGTGCAAGTGACTTACACCATAGCAGGGATGTACATTGGACATGTTGGAGGGTGGATTTATCACCGGAGACTCCCTATGCTGTGGAATACAATCACGGTCCATGTGAGTCACAGCACCTTGCTGGCTCTGTTCAAGAGGTATCCTGACCTGTGGATGGGAAATCATAGGTTTACCCGGGATCGCCACTGTGTCACTGCTGGAGACAGGCACGCCAAACTAATGGGCACAGTACTGTTTCCATATAAGGGGTGGCGTACGCAACCAGACTCTGGGCTAGGCTTAGAACTGCCTTGGGGCAGATAGCCTAGTATGAACCTATGAACCTATGAACCTATCTGACCATGTTGCATTATGTTCATATGTGAACTACTTACAACGGCCTCATCCAACATCAGTAGTGTATTCCACAACATGGGTGTACATTGGCAAACACTACCGATGTGCCCAAGGCCATTTCTAATGCTTATTGGATAGTGTGTTTGTCCATCAACACATCGTAAGTGCAGTTTGACATGACATATGTCTTGTTTTGTATACTGTGCCTCTGTCTACCTGTGACACAACATTGATACCCAGGGTATACCTACCATCTCCCATCCACTCGTTAGGATCCCTGTTGAGTAGAATCAATGAGTGACTCTATGGATAACCTGTACTGGTAGTTTACTCATGCGTGGGGGTGGCTTCTGTGTTATGGATAATGCAGTACAGCTTGTCCTATGTATGTCAGTGCTGGGGTTCAGGTCCCTCATGTGCATATCTCCCTGCCATTCACATTGTACAAGGTACGGCATGTGCATTGCTGCCAGCTTGGACATGGCTTTCTACATCAGGCACAGCTTGTGTCTGGGTGGCCAGCATGGCAGTGTGTGGAGCTGAATTCTGTTTAATCAGGCGACACATTACATGTGTTCCAGCTCTTTGATACTCCTGGTGAGGTACTGTTGTGGACTTTACAGTTGCTGAATGTATCTGCTGAGGTACACCCCACAGGCACTGTTGTGGTCATTTGTAATGCTGCTGAAAGATAACTGCAAAACCACAATGACCTCCCGTTAGCTAGATGTCATAACCCTCATGATTAGGTTGGTATACGGATTGTTTCTGTTAACCCTACAGCCACATTTTTGTCCAATGCAGGATATCTATCACCTTGTGTCCCCGATTCTGGCATTACATGTTAGGTATGTCATGGGTCGACACCTATGTGGGAATTGGTGGTCACTTACTGGATATCCACAGAGGCTGACTATACTGTTTTCACCATTTAACATGCTGACATGGCTATGGCACCAGTTGTCTGTTTCTATGTGGCCCTTTTATTGGATGCTTGTGTCAGCTGGTGTATCGGATATGTCAGGTGGCTTGTTGTCCTCTACAAACATGTTCCAGCACAGTCCTTACTTGTTGGCCTGTACCTATGGGGCATATATACCAGATGGTGAAGGTCCCAGGACCAAGCTTTGTGGGATGCCTGTTATATGTGGTTTGTAGTCTGACATGGCTGCTGCATGTCTGACCATGTCAGTTCTGTCGTTGGTCTGGTTTGCAACCCCTCTCATGACATTGGGGTGTATATATCAGCTGGTGAGCAAATCTATACGGAACACATAGGGTATTGTACAGAAGGCTTTGCAAGGTCCAGCTACACTGTGTGGACCACATTGCCCTCATCACTGACTTCAAGTACTGTTTCAACTGAGTCACACATGTTTAGGGTGGGGTCTGCACTTTGTAAACCCACACTGGGTAGGGTCGGGTGTCAATAGATCCACAATATCATTATGTCTGTGGTACATGCTGGTCCTTTCCATAGCTGTGCAGACCAAACCTCTCATGATTCTGTGGTGGTTGTTTTACTATCCATTCAGGAGACACCTTTGTTGAGAACACCCACTGTTGTTGTACACTGCTCTTTGGGTACGCACTGTGGTAAGGGTGACATAATGTCAGGGAGGCGGCAGTCTGCTGGGAAGGTATTTGGCATTATGGGGGTTTGCACTGCACATGTCAGGATGTATGTTGGCCATACCTGTGTGTGTCTGGTATGTTGTTTGTAATATCTGTGTGATCCGGAGCATATCCAGGAATCAACAACATGCTTACTACCATCATTTGCAACAGCCTTGGGGTTATCTGTAGTGTCCTGTACAATCTGTATCATAATGGGTTCATACTAGGCTACCCCCCTAGGGCATCTGTAAGCCTGCATGTCCATTTTGTTTGATGGATTCTGGGGAATTGTCTACACCTGTGTCAGTGCTAGTATGATACCAGGGTATAGTGACAAACAGCTCAGAAGCTGACTTCACACTTCTTCGGACTGAGATGGTATCCATTAAGCCCACTGGGCCAGTGGAAACCACAACACACAATGGTGACTCCTGCACAGACACTTTCTACGGACATCTCCGAGTAAGCATGGACCATGCAATCACAAATGAGAATGAGACCCTCACCACCAAGGAAAGTGGCCTGTCTGGTGGACCCCAGCCATAAACGAACTGTATAACAGATGAAGGATACTAATGCAAGACAGAGCTACATCTCCAGAATGTAAGGCAGCTGTGATCAGCAGTAGTAGAAAGCTACATTCTCACATAAAGACACCCAAGTTCAACTTGGGGACATAAATCACCACAGACGATGAAGGTAACCACACTGCTTTCTTCAGTTATGTCTGACGCCTGGGTGGGAACCCTCATATATGCTCAGATTTGGTACACAACAACTTATATTCCAGGGACCTGACAGATATTAGTGACACCCTGGCAGACCAGTTCAGTGCAATGTAGCCCCTCCCTCACCCCCAAAACATGATAGTTATCACAGCTGTATGTAACCTCACTGTCATCCTGGATGTCCATGTGAGAGCCGCAGTCAGCAAAGACGAGTACACAGCATCAATGGGACCTGATGGTATCCCCAGTTGCATGCTATGTGAACTACAGATGGAGCTAAACCTGTATATGCAGATGCTATTTAACCTTAGCCTTGCTACAGGATCTGTACCTGAACACTGGCATACGGCAACAGTGGTCCCACTCCACAAAGGAGATGCCTCCACAGACCCTGGCAGCTACCACCACACAAGCTTAAACAGCCTTGTCTGCAAAGCTTTGTGAAGGGTCATTATGGAGCTTCCACACAGAGACATTGGTGTCCTACAGACCCTTGATCCCACCCAATTCAGCTTTGTACAGGGCAGATCCTGCGTTTTGCACCAAGTTGACTACTTTGAAACTGTCAGTAGAGCCGTTGATGAGGGCTACACAGTACACACAACCTACCTGCACTTGGCTAAGGCCTTTGACACAATACCCCACTCAGGCATCATAGACAAGCTCAACAGCTGAAATATAACACCATATGTCACAGCATAGGTTGAAAAATGGCTCAGAAACAGAACCCATAATGTCAACATTGCAGGTGCCTTGTCAGGTTCAAAGCCAGTCACAAGTGGTGTCCCACAAGGTTGTGTCCTGGGACCTCTCTTATTTGGTATTTACTTTTCAGATGTGAAAGCAAACATAGGAGGGTTGTGGCCGACAAAGTTTACAGATGACTGCAACCTGGGCACCATAGTGAATACATCAGCCAGCACACACATCCTACAGACTGCCGTCACACAGACAGATAGCTGGTGCTGGACTCATGGCCTGAAACTGACTGCAACTGATGTGTAGCCATCCCCTTTGGGAGGAACACAGTACCCACAGATCTGTACATAGACAGCAACCCAATGAGTACAGGTAACAAATCAGACAGCTGAGGACACATGTAGATAGTGACATCTCATTTGACACCCATGTTGCCAAAGTTGTTTGACAGACTTTCTATCTTGGCCACCTTATCATGGAGGGTATTCCATCCAGACCATAGGAGGTCATTGTACCACTATACTTCTCCCTTATCAGGCCCATGCTTGAATACAACGCCCCATTTGGTATGTACCTCAACCAGCACTTGCAGCAGCTGTAGAGACCCCACAAGTACCTTACCATGAAGATCAGGGATCTACAACACATGCCATATACTTCAAGAATAACTAAAAACAAGCTTTTTTCAGTGTCATACCACATACGTACAGGTGACCTATGCCTGACATACAAGACCATGTCCAATCAGGATTTGGTAGACATGCTCCACTGCAAGCAATCCACATCCACCAGAAACATGGGAGCTAAAGATTTGAACCTCAGCACAATCATGTATAGGACATGCTGAAGGGACAGAGTCATAACTCAGAGGCATCTCAAACTCTAGCAGAGTATCCCAGTTCATGTTAGACAGAGTACCTCACTGACTCTCTTCAAGAGACATCTGGACAGCTGCATGTGGACAGGGGCACAGACTAGACAGAGGCATAGTCACATTATTCAATTATGTAAGGTGGTCATAATGTGTCACTACTAAGTCAGAGGCACAATATTTCGTATCTATGCAGTACACATATTACCACTATGAGGGTTGGCAATAGCAATATTCATCAAGGACACCCTCACCTCATGGTTGGTGGCAACACACGATGCATTGGACACCATCCGGGTGCAATTAACCATAGGCAAGACTGCTCTGCAGTTTGTAGCATGTTACAGGCCATCCTCTGAAACTCAGGTACCTCACAGAGCTTTCATGAAAACAGTGGTGGGGATACATGTACCTGCAAACACCATCACACTGGGTGATCCCAACTATCCAAATATAGACTGGGATCAGTACTACAGCCCCAACACTCTAGCCCACAGGTTCCTAGAGTTCATACACTCACATGCCATGGAAGAACTAGTCACCATCCCCACAAGAGGAGACAACATAGTATATCTCATCATCACAAACATGGGCTCACAATGTTCAACACCAGAGGTATACCCATCATTGGTGAGATCAGATCATAACCTACTCTCAGTGGAAGTCCACATCCCACCCCACCCCAGATAGAAAAGACCACAGTGCAGAACTTCTCAGAAGCCGACTACACACTTCTAATGACTGGTGTGGTCTCTTTCAAAGCCCTCAAGCCAGCAGACACCATTACCCAAGCCACTGTATCACTTACAACTGCCTTCTACCAGCACCTTCAGGACTGCATGGATGAGGCAATCCCAAACAAAACACAGACTCGTTGTACCAGAGGCAAGCGTCCAGTGTGGTGGACCTCAGCCATAAACAAGCACTACAACACAAGGAAGGAGGTACTACAAGATAGAGCGATATCCGTGGAAGGGTAGACACCCTGCTCAATATAGGTGAAACACTGAGTTCCCCATGAAATCATCCAAGGCGAATATTGGGAGTAAACCCACTAAGGACTCACGGGACAACCATGAGGCCTTTTATACATACGTTACACACCTGGGAGGAAACTCCCAGATATGCTCAGAATAGGCTCAGAATGCTGTAAATATCACTGAACCTACAGACATTGCCAACATACTGGCTGACAGGTTCAGTGCAGATTTCTCCCCACCCTCCACCACAACTGGAGAGATATGTATGAAAGAGGATTGTAGCCCCCAAACATCTCAAATGCTCAGGTGGGAAGTGCTCTATCCAAGGGAAAGAACGCAGCATCCATGGGACCAGATGGTGTCCCTGGTTTTGTGCTCCATGAACTCACTCAAGAATTAAACCCGCAGTCAGGGCAGCTGTTTGATCTTAGCCTCAACTCAGGATATGTTCCCAAGGAGTGGCATATGTCAATGGTGGACCCACTTCACATGGGGTGCCTCCACCAACCACGGAAACTACCATCCCATCAGCTTGACAAGCAGGGTCTGCTAAGCTATGGAGAAGATCATAATGGAAGTCACAGATGAGGACATAGGGGACTTGCAGACATTAGATCCAACCCAGTTAGGCTTTGTCGAGGGCAGATCATGCCTTTTAAACTTGGTTGACTGTTTCATAACAGACACCAAGGCCATTGACAAGGGCAAGGCACTCCACACAGCCTACCTTGACCTGGCAAAGGCTTTCAACACAATACCCCACTCGGGTATCATTGAAAACATCACCAGCTTAAATGTGAATCCATACATCACAAGATGGGTTGCAAACTGGCTACGTGACAGAACAGACAGGTTCAGACTTGCTGGTGCCATGTCACACTCCACAACTGTCACAAGTGGTGTCCCACAGGGCTCAGTCCTGGGCCCACTATTGCTCAGCATCTACTTTTCAGAAGTACAAGCAAACACAGCAGGATTATGGCTGACAAAGTTTGAAGATGACTGCAAACTGGGAACCATAGTTGGACACCCATCTGACACAGACATCCTTCAGAAGGGTGTCATAGACACGGATAACTGGTGCCAGAGCCATGGCCTTACATTAAACACTAAACAATGCATAGCCATACCCTTTGGGAAGAACAAGGTTACCACTAGTTCCCATGTAGGTGGCAATCCTCTAAGCACACAGGAGGTTATCAGGGACCTGGGCACCCAGGTTGACAGTAACCTTTTGTTTGACACTCACGTTGCCAGGGTAGTTAGGTAGAACTTCTACATTGCCCACCTCATCATGCAGGGATTCACATCTAGATCCACGAAAGGTCATTGTTCCCCTGTACTCTTCACTCATCGGACCATTGATTGAGTGCAATGCCCCATTCAGCATGTATATGACCCGACACCTATGGCAATTGGATGGGCCCACAAATTCCTCGACAGGAGGAGAAAGGGTCTCAAACATATTTCTTATGCTGCCCGACTGAAGGAATTCCAGCTTGATTCCGTGACTTACCGTCTGCTCAGAGGTGACCTGTGCCTGACATCCAAGGCCATGTCCAAACCTGAGTTAATGTACACGCTTCACCTCAAGACCTCTACATCCATCAGAACTACAGTGGCAGGAGATTTAAACCTCAACACAGATATTAATAGGATGTGCTGGAGGGACAGATTCTTCAACCAGAGAGTCCCTATGCTGTGGAACAACATCCTGGTACATGTCAGGCTGAGTACCTCACTGGCTTTGTTCAAGTGAGATCTTAATCAATGGATGGGAGATTGCAGGTATGCCCCAGGGATAACCTCAGTATCACTGCTTGTCAGAGGCACAGCAATATAATGGGCAAATTATCCGTCAGAGTGAAGGGGCGGCAGACTCCACGGAACTCTGGTCTAGGCTTATAAATGCCCTAGGGCAGATAGCCTAGTATGAACCTGTGAACCTGTGAACATAAGCCTGGGGCAGTTCCTGCTATTAGGACAGTGGTCTGCAGCAAGCTATATAGTAGTAGTCAGTTTTAGCCATTGGTGTTTGACCATGGCTAATGCATGTTGCTTCTTGTTGTGGTAACAACAGGGGTGTGTGGTTATCCATGCCATTTATTGGTAGTCACCCTCATTTTGTATCTTGTTCCATGTTTTTGCACATGTACATCACTGTATGAGGTGTGACCCTGGTAGTGTCAGGGTGCTGATGTGCGCTTTGACCCTGTTTTCTATTACAGCACTGATATGTGCATTCCCTATACTGTGTGCATTTACACTGCACACATCTTGCTGTTTATACCTTTGGCATTGGGTAGCATTACATCTAGGTTCCTATCCCTTGTGATAGCTATGAGGTGGGTTTGTGTTTTGTGGTTTATGATTGGTGAGGCTGGATGTTAGTCATGGTCCTCAGGTGTGCATATGATACATGGTGTTACATTACTTAACACATGGCATTCATGCCTCGGGTAGTGCTGCAGGGCTGCCTCTGTCGGATGCACATACTACACTCCCTGTACGTTTGGAAGCAGGTTGTGTCATGTTAGGCATCCCTGTTACTGTATGAGTGAGTCAGAGTGGGTATCAGTCCCAGTGTTCCTACTGACCAAGCATATGTGCTATGCGTTGCCTCTTTGCCAAGGCCAGGGCATACTGGGCACGCCTCCTTCTGCCTACTGGGACAAGGTCAGGTTGTTCCTCCTCCAAGTCACCCCCTGCCTGTGGTGGCCTTGGCAATGGTGGGGGGATGTTTGGCCCAGCCCTGCGCTGGTCCTGCTGCAGCTGTTTCCGCAGGATCATATTATGTAGCATAGCACATAGCATGATCATTTGGGTACATGTAGTTGGTGTGTACTGCAAAGCTCCACCAGACATGTCCAGACACCGGAACCATGACTTGAGCAGCCCAAACACACGCTCTATGATATTACGTGTTTGTGCGTGTGCCTCATTATGGCGTTCCTGTTCGGGTGTGTGTGCATTTCTGATGGGTGTCATCAGCCACGGCTCAAGTGCATAACCAGCATCCCCCACTAGGTGTCCGTGTGGGAAGTCCCCATTGGCAAATGATTGGTACAGCTGCGTCAGATGCCAGATGTGGGAATCGTGGTAGCTCCCAGGGCAGCCAGCACACACATTCATTATTATGCCCTGGGCATCACACACGACCTGGCAGTTGATGGAGGGTATCCCTTGCGGTTAATGTAGACTCTACCCCGCTCACCGGCTGGTGCCTTGATGCGTATGTGCGTGCAGTCTATTGCACCCAGCACCTCAGGGTATCCCGCTATTTGCTGGAAGAGACGTATATTGCTGGCCACAACCTCACGGTCATTAGGGACATATATATGATCACTGACATGTGTTGACATGGCATCCAGGAACTGGTGCAGTACCCTGGAGGCTGATGCCTGTGATATCCCCATCATATCGCCAGTTGGTCTCTGGAAGGTACCTGTTGCTAGTATTCTTAGGCCAACACATACCTTGGTTTCCACTGGGATGGGTTCCCCTCTGTTGGTTCTGTGTGTGAGGCGTGGCCTGCACAGCTCAACAATCTGCTGCAGGAGCTCTCTGTCCACTCTATAGCGCTCTACTATCTCCAGCTCATGTAACCCATGGTAGGTGACCCTGGGCCTGTATACTCTTCTCCTTCTCCTCACTCTGGGTTGTCTGTCAGCATCTGCATTATCACCACCCTCAGCAATTCGCCTATGTCTGATTATAACAGCTATGGCAGCCCCTAGCATTTCTGCTCTGATTTCAGCTTTTTTTCAGTTTTCAATTCTGATAGCTTAGTTTCTGGCAGTATATCTTGTGAGAAACAGCCTGCACTGCTCTCTGTTGTGTTTTAAGTGCTGGGTTGGGTTTCTAGTCTGCCTGTGTAATTGCCTACTTCCAATTGTTTCCACCAATTAACTCCAGCAGTATTCCCTGGCAGTTTCCCTGTATTTTGGTTGTTTCCTGCTTCCTCTCTGTTTCCTGAGGGGGAGCAATGTGCACACCAGCTTAAACACGCTCACAGTCACTTAAACGCGCGCACACATCCTTACATGGTGTTAGCTAGGCTGATTCATGCTAAAACGCGCGCACACTGCCTTACACACGTGCACGCCAGCAAACCGTTGTAAACAGTTTGCAACACGCTCCCACATGTAGAACCTGCCTCACACGCGCAAGCACACGCCGCATGCACGTATATCAAGAAACTTTGAGTGTAGGGATAGCGTATGCCCTCAATTTCTTCACTTTCCTAGTGTTCTGTTGGGACACACCTCCCTCCCTGATGTCTGTCTGTCATCTCTTAACTTACATTGCCCTCCAATCTGGTACATTTCTTTCTATCCTTCCCCCCCATGATGTCACCTACCTCTTACTCTGTTCCTCCCCCTTCTCTAACTCTTACACTACTCAGAAAGTGCTCATTACCTATGTGGCAGTGTGATTCAGTATTGTAACCCTCATTTACATAGGATTGCCTAGTAATGCTTAGTTACATATCTTACACGGAGCTTCCCCCCCTTGACAACCACTAAACGGAGGCCATATTAGTTTTGCTCTGCAAGTCCCTCCATTGACATTTCATGTAATACATAAATCCCACAATTGTGGGCTTATAAGCTTCGGTTTTCAGTTTTAGGTAGCGCACCCCATTTGCGCGGGTGTGCGCTACAGTTAAACACATAAATCCCGTGGAAAAAAAAAAGTTATATAACTTTTTTTTGCAACACTTTTTCATGCCAATGGCCACATATTTGGCCATTGGCATGCTTACTGTAACAAATGCACCCTTTATTTGGAGCTGACATAGCTCCGTTTTTAATTTTGCAGAAATGTACTCAGTTGTCAGCTGAGTACATTTCTGCAGCTAACACATCCGTTACACGGACTGGTTTGGGCTTCGTGGATCGCTCACATACCTCATTTGCATATCTTGGAGCTGCAAATGAGGTATTGAGCATTTCCATGCCCACTCCGTGTAAGAGACGTGTTAGCTGTCTCTTACACGGAGATTTGGGCTGTTGCTGAATCAGGAGGCTTACACGGAGGCTTACACTACTCTTAAACTCCGTGTAAGCCTTCCTGAATCTGGCCCTATGAGATTCTTTCTGTAACTTTGTTAATTCACATCAGGCTTTCACAGCAATTTTTCATTACTTATGGAGTACCAGTGACTGATATATAGTGCACTGTTACTACTGAAATTCTCCATTGTACATCGAGATATTCAAAGTTCACTGTGGTATATTTGCATATTACATAGTTATCCACAATTTTTCAGCTGATATCAGTGTAATGTGCCAGATTTACGGAATCCAACCCATGCTTTTTATCTTATCTGAAGCTGATGATTATTTGTCATTACACTTAGAAAACATTTAAACATAGCTATGATGGATGTGTCATTTATAATGCCAGTGGACTAATTTACAATTGTGTGTGTTCATTGAGACTTTTAGTACTGAATTAAGTTACAGCATGTATTATTAAATATCCTGAACACCTGCTTCTCTGGCCCAACTAGTTTGCAGATGACTTTGGTATAAGCAGTTAGATGGCCATCAGCATTTAAATATAACATTTTATTTCAATTGCAATTACCCTATTGATCCTAATGCATGTATTATATATGTAATATCTCTGGATCTTACTTCATCTCACCACATATGTTAACTAACTGAGTACAGTAAATACGAGGTTTTAAGGTGTGGATTGTGACACTTTAGACAGCCAGAGGCTGGCATCAAACCTCTATGATCCTGTTTTTCAAGTCATCCCAGTCCTTCTCATGAAAATCATATCAGTGCCAGACCTACATGCCTGTCCTGTAGATCTTGGTACACCATCGGAGCTCCTTCACAATCTGGTTCCAAATATCTCTGCAAAGTTTCTCAGTCATGCTCGCATTCTGTGCTCATGTCCCACATAAATGTTCAACATCTGCAAGGTCTCCTTGTCAGTCCAGTTAGGTACTCAGACATGCCACAGCCTCTTCTCGGTTGACATTTCCTTGAAACAGTTGAAAAAGTAGATGAAAAACACCTTCAGAAAATTGCTCACCAAGATACCACTCAATTCACAGGTACAATGGTATAATAGGAAAATGTATCAATGTCACATTTTAAAAATGGCACAAATAGGATGGTAGAGGTCCATTGGTGGGCATGTGCCCAAAATATCCACATACAATGATAACTGTTAGGAATTTGCACAGAGAACTGTACAGTTACACTCAGCTATTGGTTAATGCATCGAGATTCAAGAATCTACAAGGCCATTCGCTGATGGGATTCTAAAACATTGTGTGCTAATGAACCTCAGTAATTAGGAATGGTACTTAATAGCTGTCTGCAGGGAGCAGACCTCACTTAACTGCCTGACTGCACTTATCCTTAAGGTAAGATACCATGAGGTAAGCTGCTTGTATTATTCTTTTAAAATACGTTGGTCATTATCACTCGGCTATGTTAATAGTGTCCAGCTTGAAACTTCTAACACATATTTCATGCCTTTTGTTGGGAAAGTATCTGCACATCAATATGTCAGTTACTTGAAGGATGAGGGTAGACTTCCCCATATGTCTGTATATGGCTACATGTCCATCATTATCAAGGAGGTTTTCCCCATCTATAGACATATGGCTACAAGCAAACTAGCCCCAGTGAACTGCAGATACAGACAGAATCTACCTATATCTGACAGTAATGAGTTTTAAGCTGTTCATTTTTAGTACTGTTTGTGGATAACTAAGAATTATAGGGTTGTCTGTAAATTGTACTTTCAAAGTATGATTTGCAGATATTCACTGATGCTTATTCTTACAGTGGAAGCTGTTGTACCATTCAGTGGAATTAGAGGAATTAAAGGATGGTGTAGCATGTAACTTTGTTGCTTTCACATCTAGCCATGGCCCACTGAACTGCTCATGTTCATAAGCTGATTTTATTCTGCCTTGATTTGTAACATGTACAGAAACATCTGTTGTTGAACATATCATAAATGGCACACTTCTGCTGATCTTTGTTAATAGCTACATATACATCTGTGATTTATCCCACATGGTTGATCTAGACTTGGTAGGTATATATTTAACTGTGCATGTAACTGTGACAACACCATTTTTTTGCACTACTGAAGTTGTGGTGCATTGGTTATGTGATTTGCCCTTACTTGTCACAGTATCCACTGACATGGGTTCTAATTCCACTGCTGCATATATGACAAATTATCCTAAGATGTGGAATGGATTAATGACAGTGCACATATCTCCTGATGGGGTTAAGACATACAGTCAGCAACTGACACATTCTATATGCTCCTTATGCTTATTTGTACATGACAGTAAGCTAAATGACATTGATTGTTTTTCAAAGCAGTGCACTGTATATGAGAGGCCTTCCATCACCATATGCTGTGAAGTTTGATCTGCCAATATGTGCACCTCCTGTATAACATCTGGTATGTGCATATCACCCATTTTTTTTTCAGATGTCAAGCTGTAATAGACTTGATAAATTTTCCCCAGAAAAATAAGATCATCGCTTAGACTCTGTGGCAGCACAGCTGAAATCTGCTCTGATGGACAGACGATACTGTCTGGAGACCACAAGACTGGTGGGATGATACAAACATGATCAATGCTGTGAGTGGACGCAACTGTTCCACAGAGGACTGCCAGTATCATTGCTTTAACATGATCCTCCATGCAGTCGACAGACTTCACTGCTATGAGAGGGAGAGATGCCACTGTAGGTGGACTACCATAGCTTCCCCTGGATGAGATAATGATGTTCTTGGCCACTCACCATAACATCTGCCATGATCATCATTTACCCAATGGAGGTATTGAGCCAGGTGTTCCAAGACGTTCAGGTAAGTCCACATTTACAAACACAGCAGCATAATCCAAGTGTCATTTAAGGACATTCATTCCAACATCTTGCCTTTTTTTAATGTATGTCACAGTGGCAGAAATAAGTTGTGTATAGCAAAACGTCTGGATGTGGGCAGACATGGTAAGTGTAATAACATGTCACATTATCTATGCAATGTATATCTAACAATGTTAGCAGTATGTGCACTGTTGTGTTTTCCAGTTGCATAGGCCTATCAACATCAAGCCACTATCAACAATCATCACATAATTGTCTCTGGAGTCTATTTGTGTGATCATTGGCTTTTGCCTCTGCCTGCTGTTATAACTGAGGTGTATACTCACATGTTGTTTGTGTTCAACTTCAACCTACATGTTCACATTTACATTAGATGGTATTTTCCTTAACCAGGGAGGATAGAGCTGGTAAGACAGTTCATATGATTGCTCTAGAGTAATATAGTTAGCATAACTGTGACTTTCATGATTAATCTTGTCTTGTTTGCCTGCCTAGCTCAGTTGCAGTCTGCAGAACATTGTCGTCCATCCAGTATTTGTATATTTTATTTGCTGTGTGCATTGTCAGTGCTACATGATGCCATACATAATGACTTATTGTGTACATGGCTCTTTTTACATGACAGTGGCATTTCAAACCTTACTACCGGCAGTGGAGTCATAAGGAGGACATGTCAGGTATGTCATAATTTGCTTTAACATTGTCCTTCATATTTGTTTGATATGTGATTGACATGGTGTATCCCTGCTCTTTAGGACCCCTGCACAATCCACAGCCGTGCTGACATAGTAAGTCCATATCCCCATAATTATTCCTTGTAGTTAAATATTTGTGCAATAATGTCAGTCACTTCCTGCCTCATTTGACTTCTGAAAATGTGTATGACATGCCTTATCTGTCTCTCTTTGCAGCATGTCCACTTCCTGCCTCCTCCAGTAGTCCATACACTAACCCTGAGGTGGGATGTGATGTACCTCACTTTGATAGTACAGTCACTGGTACATGGGGCACTGCACTGGTTTCACTGTTCAGCCCAGATGGGGAAAGTCAGGTGTGTCATGGTGTAACATTCAATATGGTGGATACTGCATCCAGCTGATCTGGTGATGGGGACATCAGATAATGGACATGATGATGACCATGGCCTGCTGTCCCATGTTGAGTCTGTTAGTGATGGTGACTCTTCCCTACAAGGGACTGATATTGTCTGTCTGACTACTAATGAGAATATAGCTGATGTGCACAGACACATGTCAGTAGGTGTATGCTTACTGTTTCAGACACATGAGTGTTCACAGCAATAACATGGCTCTGACCTGTGTGCACTTACCCATGCTACCAGTCATGTGGTACACCAGCTTCATGTTTAACATGAAGGTCGGAAGCGAATACATGAAGAAGTCATGGTAGTATTGATTTCACAGCTTTACAACATTGTATCTGTTGCATATTCTGTTGAAAGCCTTGTTACAACAGAGATAGAGCAGTGCCATAGTACAAACTGGGTGTTACATGCTCTGACACTAATGATCCGATTACCTCCAGTGGGAAGAAGCAGACCCCCCCTCTCAGCTGACTCACACATGGCCCTCTAACATAATTATCTGTGATGCAACATGCACATACATTTACTATTGGTTGACTCATTCAGAATCCAACAGTCAGGTCCAGAAAGACACATCGTAGTACTGCTCTTACCCACATTCTGTCACAAACTGTTAATGTCACCATAACCAGCTCCTCAGTTCAGCACTGTGGGCCAAGTGCTTCTGGACATGGCAGTGGCAGCCACAACTACAGTGTGAGCCATCAGTGTCGTTGCCCTAAACTATACTTGAATAACACTGACAGTTGATCCACTGTGTGTCACATTGTCTCGTTCTAACACTGTAGCAATGATGACATCTATGTTGACCACTGCCTATTACATCTGTAAGTGATTTCTCAATTGTCTGATGCCACAGGCTTTTTCTGCTCATTTATCTGACTTACATGAATGTCTTCATGTTGTGTTAAGTTGTAGATATTTGTCATTATTATATGTTAGTTTGGATACTGACAACTGTACTGATGTATTTGATGATCACCCTGCTTCCATGTTTGGATCTCTTGATGGTTGACATATAGCAAGCATTTCTCAGGATTATCAGCATATTACCTTATTATTCAAAAATTGATTGATAAGTTACACATTTCATTCTTGTCTGCCATACCTGCAAGAACAGATATGCCTCAGTATGTACACCAGTTTTACTTGTGGCTTGTAATATAGTATTTATTTATTTATTTATTTATTTATTTATTTATTTATTTAAATTTGTTGACCGGGAGTGTCCGACTGGATGTACGTCCATTTTCAGCGGAGGCCCGGGGAGAAAAGCTCCACAGTTAAAATAAACAGACAGTATTTACATTATATTACATAGTGATTAACAATTTACATAGCAATTACTTACAACATATTTACAGATGAAGAACATAGTACATCAGTAGACAACTAGAATCTTTATCTGTGAAGTGCATACCAGACATTAACAAATGTTACAAGAAGAAGAAGTTCATGCTGTATAATAAGTACTGGCTTATGAGCATCTGAGCTTGCTATAATCAAGGTAGTTAGTGGAGTAGAAAGAAAGGTAGTGGTTGGATGGGGTGGATGATATTAGAGTGGGAGTTGCAAGGGCAAAGCCAGCATGTTTTTAGTTGTGCTTTTAGTAAAGTTTTGAAGTGGGTGCATGATGGTATGGAGGTAATTGTGGGTGGGAGTGAGTTCCATAATTTGGCTATGGCGCAAGAGAATAGTGCTTCACCAGCAGAGTTATTGGCTTTAGTGATCTGCAAGTGATTTTTGCTGCTGGATCTTAGTGGTCTGGTGGTGCGACATTGTTGGAGTAGATTCTGGAGGGATGGGACATTTAGTGGATGGTTTACTAGTTTGTGGGTGAGTGAGAGTTGATACCACTGAAGGAGGTGAGGGAGTTCAAGCCAGCCCAGTTCAGCAAGTGAGAGACAGTGGTGACTATGGTAGGATGCCCCTGTGGCAAATTTGGCGATTTTGTTGTAGCAGGTCTCTAGCTTGTTTAGATCACATTGCCTTAGGTTGGTATATATTGGAGAGGCATAAAGTAGGGTGGAGATAAGGTGGGAATTTGCTATTGAAATCTTTGCCGCTTTGGTGAGAAATTGCTTATTTCTGTATAACGCTCCTAGTTTTTTGTGGACTTTTTTTATAGTCATGGATATGTGAATGTCAAATTTTAGTTTATTGTCTATTTCCACTCCTAGCAATTTGGTGTGTTCAGTTGGGTATATAGTGGTGTTGTCTTTTGCCATGATGTTAAAGTGAGAGTTGTTTTGAGTATGTTTGGTGGGTTGGAAGATGAATAGTTTAGTTCTGTTTGGGTTGAGTATTAATCGGGTATCAGATAACCATGTTTCAACAGAGGAAAAGGCTTCCTGTGTGACTTTTTGCAGTTTTGGTAGGGACTGGGCTGAGCAGATGATGGTCGAGTCATCTGCATATTGTATGAGTGTGCCATGTTTGGTGGCAGAGGCTAGATTATTGGTGTAAACAGAGAAGAGTAGGGGTCCAAGGATGGATCCTTGGGGAACCCCTATGGAGACAGGTAGTTGGGGAGATATGTCATTCTGCCATACAACGGATTGTTGGCGGTCAGACAGGTAACTCTGAAACCAGTTGGTGACCGATTGTGAGAAGGATAGGTTATTGAGGACAGAGATAAGTTGTTTGTGTGGGACCATGTCAAATGCTTTAGATAGTATTGCACATGCCTCACTCTCAGCACAGCATGCACCTATGTTTACATATTTCCCTTTATTTTCCCCTTTTTGACATGTACTTTCCATGTATGCCTTCCAATATCTATTTGCTTACACATAAATATACCTATGTTGCTGTAATGCAAACAATGACGCATGTTCCACAGCTGATTTGTACTGCGTGTCATAGATGATCTGCATGATTGAACATATTCTTTCATCTAAATTACTCATATTGCAGCAATCAGCAATGCATTATAATGTTGCCTTATGTGTGACATTCCATGTCAGGCATATCATGTATAAACTGTCTGTGACATAGGTGTGTTTCATTTTGGTTGGTCCTCGATGTGTTGTCAGTATTCATGGTTTGGTATGCAGCATAGCATAGTGTACAATACTATTACATATCACTATGATATATGTGATGCATCAGTGTTATTGTACCACCCCTGCTACTAGGTTATGTTGGTTATGCCACATTCCCATACAGTGTGTGGTACTGACTGTTGTACAGGTAACGTCACATGCTAGTTTTATATATGATGATATCCTACATGCACAACACCTTCTGTTGTGTGCATCTCAGGCATGACACACATATGACAGTGTAGTACCCTTTGGTGCTGTACCTTGCATAGAGTGATGCTGTGGTGATACTTCCTATATAGACATACTGATGTGTTTCTTGCAATGTCCCTTGTATGTGAATAAATATTACAGGTGAATCATTTGTTTGTGTTATGTATGATGTTCAATGTGGACAAGTAATGAGTTGTTTCCCTTAATTCTGCTCTGTGCTGCTGTTGTGGGGAAACACATCACTGTTTTGTCTGTGTACTTTTGTACATGTGACTTGTCATGACTCAAAGGTGTGAGTCAGATGCAGCCATATTGCCTGGGCTACAACCTATAGCCTTAGCCTCCATCACCCATGTCTGTTTCTTCTCACCTCTGTGTTTCCCTGGTCATCCTGTTACAGCTCTGATACCTTCAGGCCAGACATTTAACGTTCTTGGGGTAGGTCACCCACACCAGTGGCTGATAGGCCACAGTGCTTTGATGGCTGATAGGCCACTGTACTTTGCTGTTATCATGTTGTGTAACATGACACACACAGTGATCATCTGTGATGACATTTCTAGTGTGTATTGGGGTGCACCCCTGGATGTGTCCAGACATCTGTATCTTGTTTTCAGGACTCCAAACACATACTTGATGGTATTCTGTGTCGAAGTGTACACTCTGTTATATGTATCCTCAGCAGACATTGATGGGGCTGTGTATGGCTTCATAACACAACACATCATTTCTAACCAGAGTCACCTGTTTTAAGGGATGAAAACAAATGGTTAGTCCTCATGCTTACTATTCAAATGTCTAGATATTGAATTTTGCTTTCTGTATAGCAGTGGTTCTGTATTTACCTGGTCAGAACTCCTCTGGTATTTCACCATGATGAAAAGCAGTCCTCAGAGGACTTTCACTCCAAAATGCATCATGCACACTACTAGGGTGTGTTGACAAAATATTGATAATGCAACCATCTGCAGAGAAAACTATTTGACAACTGAGCAATGGTCACACCTGTCTATTGCTGTACCATTCAGCATTGGGTACTACTGGTGTTTTGATTGAGACATGGGTGCAATAAATTCTACTGAAGACATGGGAGAGGATGGCAAAAATTGTTGCATGATAGCTCTGCACTCCATGACTGTTGTTGGGAAGAGGATGCATTCATCCACTTTTGTGCATATTACTGCCAGAAATTATCCTAGATTGCAACTGACAGCTGTCAGGGACACCCCTACTGTGTTGCCCATATGATGCTGAAATGTCCCAGAGACCAGTGTATCCAAAATCAGACACACTTTTGTCTCTACAGATACTAGGTTAACCCACAGACTGCATGTACATGCATCCTGCAGACAGCCTCCACCAGCTCTCTATCTAATCTCTGTCTATTACTTCCTGTTCAGACAGGTGGTTTAACTGTAGACTGGCTTGTCACTTTGCTAGGTGCCATCTGAGATGCATTTGCACATTGTCCTCTATTATGGCTTGTGGTACCCCAGCTTGGTCTAGTGGTCTAGTGCATTAAATGAAGCTTGCATTTTTTTGTTTGCTTTGTTTTAAGCATTATAATTTTCCAAATCTGCAGGATTGTTTAGAAAATCATGGGAAGCTGTAGCATTAAGGGTGAGCACAAGTGGCCCCCATCGAGTCCTTTCATTAAATTGTTGGTACACTAGTCTATTTCATTTTATTTTCATTAGGTGCACACAGGAATCCAGTGGCATGAGGGGAGTCTGCAATATTAATGCGCTGAATAAATTATCACATGCTCTTGTTTTGCCATCCACAGACATCTTCCTTTGGCATGCTGTGCTGTCCACAACTTTCTTTTGAATCCGGCCTAAGGAGTATAAGTGAAAATGAAATTAATTGTAAAACAATAATAGTTTAGAAAGTGAGCAATAAACTTTCATATTTTGGTTTTATTTCTTTTTTCCCTTGAAGATGAAATAAGAATGCCATTTTTTCTATCTAGACATTCTACTTCATCTATAGGTAAGATTTTATTAAACAGTTTACACAATTTGACTGTTGTACTTTTGGTTTCAGCATGGTGAAGCATAAACTGACTGTTGTACTTTTTATTTTTTATTCAGTAAACATCTCTCTGCCATAATCCTACAATCTTCAAGAAGTTCTTTTAAACTTGGCATTATGGTGAGTCTTTAAAATTCATCTTTTCACCTCCATCTCAAAGTAGTAACTTCTTAAGACATATTTAAATTAGGAAACATTTCATTTTCTGATACTGTATTTTAAAAATATAGAATTCATATGATGTTCATTTTCACAAGCTTTAAAATGCCCTTTAGTGAGTCAAAATTCCTTTGCAGACAGCCACAAAGAAGCACTGCAGTTTATGTAAAACTAATAGGAGCACTTTAATAATCCACAAACAATATTTTGCATTTTCCTTCAGAAAACTTCATCAGATTTAAGTGACGGTGTATAGCCAGCTCTTAAAAGAAATACGAATTAAATCACATGACTATATACAACCAAATACAACCTTATATAAAACTATAACACCTGGGTTAGTGTCAGCTGCGAATGTAGTCATACCTCTCAACTGTTCAGATTTTTGCCTCATATTTTTTAGCTGTTCCTTGTAAAATTTGTGGTTTTCTGGAAAATCACTGAAGATTGAAGTCAATAAATAATGACATACATTTGAGTTTTATACTTCATCTTCTTCTTCTTCTGCTTCCAGCTTCTCCCGTTAGGGGTCGCCAAAGCGGATCATCTGTTTCCATTTCTTCTTGTCCTCTGCATCTTGCTCTGTCACACCAACCACCTGCATGTCCTCTCTCACCACATCCATAAACCTTATCTTAGGCCTTCCTCTTTTCCTGTTACCTGGCAGCTTCATCCTTAGCATCTTTTTCCCAATATACTTTGCATCCCTCCTCAGCACATGTCCAAATCAACATAATCTTGCCTCTCTGGCTTTGTCTCCAAATCTTCCAACCTGGGCTGACCCTCTAATATACTTATTCCTAACCCTGTTCACCCTCATCACACCCAGTGCAAATCTTAACATGTTTAACTCTGCCACCCAGCTCTGACTCCTGCCTTTTTGTCAATGCCACTGTCTCAAGCCCATATAACATAGCTGATCTCACTACCCTCTTGTAGACCTTCCCTTTCACTCTTACTTGTACTCGTCTGTCACAAACCAATCCTGACACTCTTCTCTACCCACTCCATCCCGCATGTGCTCTCTTCTTCACCTCTCTTCCACACTCACCATTACTCTGAACTGTTGATCCTGAGTATTTAAACTCATCCACCTTCACCACCTCTACTCCCTGCATCCTCACCATTCCTCTATCCTCCCTCTCATTCACACATATATTCTGTCTTAGTCCTGCTGACCTTCATTCCTCTTCCCTCTAGAGCATATCTCCACCTCTCCAGGTTCTCCTCCACCTGTTCCCTACTTTCACTACAGATCACAATGTCATCTGCAAGCATCATAGTCCATGGGGACTCCTGTCTGATCTCGTCTGTCAACCTGCCCATCACCATTGCAAATAAAAAAGGGCTCAGAGTTGATCCTTGATGTAATCCCACCTCCACCTTAAATGCATCTGTCACTCCCACCGCAGACCTCACTGCTGTCACACTAGCCTCGTACATATCCTGTACCACTCTTACATGCTTCTCTGACACTCCCGACTTCCTCATACAATACCAGAACTCCTCTCTAGGCACCCTGTCATATGCTTTCTCTAAGTCCACAAAGACACAATGCATCTCCTTCTGACCTTCTCTGTACTTCTCCATCAACACTCTCAGAGCAAATATTGCATCTGTAGTGCCCTTTCCTGGCATGAAACCATACTGCTGATCACTAATCATCACCTCCCTTCTTAACCTAGCTTCCACTAATCTTTCCCATAACGTCAGGCTGTGACTGATCAATTTAATCCCTCTGTAGTTACTACAGCTCTGCACATCACCCTTATTCTTAAAAATTGGTAGCAAAACACTTTTTCTCCATTCCTCAGGCATCCACTCACTTTCCAAGATTTCATTAAACAATCTAGTTAAAAACTGCACTGCCATTTCACCTAAACACCTCCATGCTTCCACAGGTATGTCATCTGGACCAACAGCCTTTCCATTATTCATCCTCTTCATAGTTATCCTTACTTCCTCCTTGCTAATCCATTGCACTTCATGATTCACTATCCACACATCATCCAACCTTTTCACCCTCTCATTCTCTTCATTCATCATCCCCTCAAAGTACTCTTTCCATCTGCTCAACACACTCTCCTTGCTTGTGAGTACGTTTCCCCCATTATCCTTTATCACCTTTACCTGCTGCACATATTTTCTAGCTTGGTCCCTCTGTCTAGCCAATTGGTACAGATCTTTTTCTCCCTCCTTACTGTCCAACCTTTCTTAAAACTCTTCATACACCTTATCCTTAGCCTTTGCCACCTCTCTCTTTGCCATGCACCTCATCTCCTTATACTCCTGTCTTCTTTCTTCATCTCGCTGACAATCCCACTTCTTCTTCGCCAACCTCTTTCTCTGTATACTCTCCTGTACTTCCTCATTCCACCACCAGGTCTCCTTGTCCTCCTTCCTCTTTCCAGATGTCACACCAAACACCTTTCTAGCCATCTCCCTTACTAGCTCTGCTGTAGTAACGCAGCTATTTGGTAGCTCTTCACTGCCACTCAGTGCCTGTCTTAACTCTTCCCTAAACTCCACCTCACAATTACCCTTTTTCACTTTCCACCATTTGATCCTTGGTGCTGCCCTCACACTCCTCCTCCTCTTCTTGATGACCAATGTCATCCTACAAACCACCATCCTATGCTGCCTAACTACACTTTCCCCTGCCACCACTTTACAGTCTCCAATCTCCTTCAGACTGGCCCTTCTACGTAAGAAATAATCCACCTGTGTGCATCGTCCTCCATTCTTTTATGTCACCCTGTGCTCCTCCCTCTTGTTAAAATACGTATTCACCACAGCCATATACATCCTTTTCGCAAAATCCACTACCATCTGACCTTCTGCATTCCTTTGCTTAACACCATACCTACCCATCACTTCCTCATCCCTGTTCCCTTCACCAACATGCCTATTGAAATCTGCTCCAGTAACCACTCTCTCACCTTTGGGTACAGTCATCACCACTTCATCCAACTCACTCCAAAATGTTTCTTTCTCATCCATCGCACACCCAACTTGTGGAGCATATGCACTAACAACATTCATCATTACACCATCAATTTCCAGCTTCATAAACATCACTCTATCTGACACTCTTTTCACCTCCAAAGCACTCTTAGCATACTGTTCCTTCAGGATGACCCCTATGCCATTTCTCCTCCCATCCATACCATGATAAAAAATTTGAACCCACCTCCAATCCACCTAGCCTTGCTCCCCTTTCATCTGGTCTCTTGCACACACAATATACCAACCTTCCTTTTGTCCACCATATCACCTAGCTCTCTCCCTATACCAGTCATACTGCCAACATTCAAAGTTCCGACCTGCACTATCACAGTCCTAGCCTTCACCTACATTCGGGCATGCCTTCCCCCTCTTCTCCTCCTTCGGCCAACAGTAGCCCAATTTCTGCCACCCTGTTGGCCAGCAGTACTGGTGGCAGTTGTTGTTATTCTGGACCTTGACCAATCTGGTATGTATATCTGTACTGTTGTCCGCATGTATGATTTGGCAAATTTTTATGCTGGATGCCCTTCCTGACACAACCCTCCCAATTTATCCGGGCTTGGGGCCGGCACAAAGAAATGCACTGGCTTGTGCATCCCCAGTGGCTGGGTTCATATCCTTCAGAAAATGCTTGCTAACACAAATTCTGTTATTCTAGCTACTTTTTAAGTTTATAAAAACAATATTTAAAATCTGTCCCTATTTTTGGGCCTTTGCCCCCCATTATTTTAGTCTTTGTCCATATTTCTTGCACTAAGAGGTAGATAGGTATGAGTGTAAGTACAATCAACATTTAAACCAAAACAATTTTATATTAAAAATGTTTACATTTCACAACAAATATATTTAACATTTGTTAAAAAAATGTCACCATCAGTACTTTGCTGGATTACACAGCCCTAAAGTTTTAAAGTCTTTTTAAACTACACTATTAAAATTGTGGTCATATTTGGAGTTGGTGTTTTGTAGGAATCAAGACTAACCTGCCACATATACACCTTCAGTTGAAAAATATTTTCAGTGTCACCACTCCTTATATCACTGACATCTTATTTCAGCACATAAAACATTTTTAATGCTTTATGCACAGCTAACTTCCTGGAAAGAGCATTTCAAATGTTTTTTTTTTATAGCAGATATATGCCCATATATCCTATTATT
This sequence comes from Protopterus annectens, assembly GCF_019279795.1. Lineage (NCBI taxonomy): Eukaryota > Metazoa > Chordata > Ceratodontiformes > Protopteridae > Protopterus > Protopterus annectens. The sequence continues at coordinate 621,639,988 of NC_056732.1, read as the reverse complement.
CAATCTTCTTGTTGTCTTTCCAACTTAATACACAAACCACTTAATACAATGCAAACCATTCTCAGAAAGATTTGGGATTTTTGTGAGTTTATAACCTCATACATGCAACACTAAAACAAAAAGAAAAAAAGAAAAATACATATGTTTTTGCATGGTAGCAAAATCCCTGCACCCATCATATGGGAGCTATGCTCCCACACACCCCCCCCCCAGTAAAATTATTCTAATTCCAGTATTGCACAGTACTGGGGAAAGGCATATTTATTTATTTATTTATTTATTTATTTAACATTTGTTTACCAGTACGGCCTGGCTGTACAGCTAGTGTCTGTTTTCAGCGGAGCCCTCGGGAGAAAAGCTCCAGAAAGATTATTACATAATATGAGCAGTATATATACAATGGCTATCAAGCTACAGCTGTAGAGAGGTTAACATGCTGATAATACAGAGATCAGTACAAGTACTAAGTATGGAAAAGTTAACATGCTAATAATACAGAGATACATCATGTCTTTATAGACATATAAAAATTTTAGTATAGTATAGGCATGCAGATTATATTACAGTATGTACAAAGAGAGAGGGTGTAATACATATCATGTGTTTGAGTAAAGCAAGGGGAGTACCCTCTTTCAGGTGGATGGGAGTTCAGAGAGGTCATTTGCAGGCCCATAAATGGTTGGTATGTAGGTAGGCTTTTAATTGTTTTGAAGATGGTTGCACGTTTTTGTAGCCTGAGGTCAGGATGCAGGGTATTCCAGATTTTTGCAACTTGATTAGTGAAGAGAGATTCACCCAAGCTAGTTCTACACTGGATATTTTCTATTAGAGCTTTGTTGGTAGATCACAACTGCCTATTAGAATTTTCGAAGGATATGAGGCCAAACAGGGCAGGAGTTTTTTCAGGATAGTATAGGATGTGATGTGCCATTCCCCCATATTCCCCCATCCAGAAGATTGTACAGTCTCACACATCTGTTATGACAATCAAGTTGTGTTGACAAACCAGATGTTAATTTATAACAAATTTAATCACGTAAGGTTTTCACATTTTATACACACACACACACACACATATATATATATATATATATATATATATATATATATATATATATATATATCCTCAGAGAAAGAGAGAGAATTATACCACTCCAGGGAGAATTCAATAAAGCCTACATGGAGAGATTTTCCATGTAGGCAGAGTGGCACAGATCTAACATGGAAATCAACATCTGTGCGATCCAGTAAACAGAGCAGAGGGGCGTGCATGAGTGTGTAGACAAGGAAGTGTCCGTGGCATGCTAATCACCTCATAAGCAGGTGAAATGTATGCAAATGAGGGTGTTTTGTTATCCAGGAAGCAGATAGGTATCCGTGCAGAAGCCATGTTGGTGTCAGAAGTCTACATGGAAAATAACCATGTAAAGAAATGTAAAAATTGAACAGAGGCTGTCAAAGCCCAAGTAGAAGGTCAGAAATGTCATTGTAGGCACAGATATATGCAAAACTATGCCCTGTGAGTTCAAATACTAATGCATAATAACATCAAATAATATATTTTTTAATACCCATATTACGTTTGTGCAGCATGCAGCAATGAACAAACATGCCATTATGCAAAAAAAAATATTAAAATGTTTAAAAACTAAAAATAAGATATATGTGAAAATAATGCATTATAGTGTCCTGCATGCAGTATGTACAATGGTAGATATCAGTGGTTGCTAAGGAGGCAGGCCCTGGAATTGTGAACTATCCAGGTTATGTGCAAGGATCTGTATGCAAATAAGTTGGCAAATAGAAAAAATGGGCCACTGTGTCAGCAGATAAAATCCATGCAGGTCCACAACCATGTTGCTGTCAGTAGAACAGGTATCTAACATTAAAATGGGGTGTGTCTAAGTTTAAGCGGATTGGAGCTCAGTGGCACACGTTTGCGTACCACTCGGATCAGCTAAGCAGGGGTGTGTGTCTAGCCTTGCTCAGCTTTGTTTAACTGCAAGAACATGTTTTAGCTGGTTTAAGCTATGCTGAGCATGCCTGTGCATGGGGTTTGTCCAGACTGCTGAGTAGTGTTGACACCAGCACCACGAGTTTGCACGCCACACCGCAGTGCTTAGCAGGGAAAGGATTTAAAAAAAAAAAATGAAGGAAGTACCCTTGGAAAGCCAGTCATGTATAAATGGCTGATAAGCCCTGTTTCACTGACACTGGGCCATTCAAATCCCTCAGTGGTATACCTGGCAGGTGGATGCATCATAGTTAGCCAATCACACAGGCTGCATCTGCATCACACCACTATAAAGTATGAATACACCCTTCAAAGGTTAATAGACTCATAGTAGGTACTAGGCTATCGGTCCTAGGGCCTATACAAGCCTAGCCAAAAAGGTACCCTGGCTTTCACCACCCAAGAAAATTATTTCCCTGTGCCCCTGTCAAGCAGAGCTGCAGAGGTGATCCCTGGGGTGAATTTCCTATTTCCCATCTAATCATCAAGATTTTTCTTGAAGAGTGCTAATGAGGAGCTCTATTTGACATAGATAGGTAGTCTGTTCCAGAGTATGGAAAGTCTCTGGGACAGCAATCTATCCCTCCCACATGTTCTGTTTATTGTGGTGACAAGGTTTAGGTCCCTAGAATGTGTAGCTCTGAGGGATTGGAATTTCTTTAAGTGGAGCATATCCCAACAGCTCTGGGTTTGACATTGCTTTGTATGTTAGGCAGAGATCGCCTCTGAGTAGGCGATATGCGACGGAGTAAAGCTGGAGTTTTTTGAGATGGTCTGCGTAGGGCATCTGTTTTAGGCCAGTAATCCTCTTTGTGAGGTATTTCTGCGGCCTTTCCAGTTGTTGTAGATGTCTTGTGAGGTACATACCGAAAGGGGCGTTGTACTCTATAATGGGTCTAATGAGTGATGAGTAGAGGGGAACAATGACCTCTTTTTTCCTGGATGAGAAACCTTTTGTGATGAAGTGTGCCATGTAGAAGGATTTCCTGACTACTTTGGTGATGTGATTATCAAAGGAAAGACTACTGTCCACCTGTATCCCAAGGTCTGTTATCACACTTTCAGTGTTAAGTAGACAATCACCTATGTGGTAGCTCATGGGTCCAGAGATTTTACCAAAGGAGATGACAATGCACTATTTGGCATTGAGTTGAGGCCATGGCTTTGACACCAGGCATCTGTCTCAGTGAGGCCCTTTTGTAGGATGTCCACATTGTTAGAAGTTTCAATTATGGCTCCTAGTTTGCAGTCATCTGCGAACTTCATTAGCCAAAAACCTTCTGTGTTAGCCTGTACTTCAGAAAAGTAGATACCAAACAGGAGAGGACCCAGGACTGAACCCTGTGGTACTCCACTTGTCACTGGTCTGAAGTCGGATTTGGAGTCTGCTGCTTTCACAATGTGGGTTCTGTCAGTGAGCCAGTTGGCAACCCATCTTGTGACATAGGGATTTATACCTAGTTTAGTGAGTTTATCTATAATTCCAGAGTGGGGGGTGGTGTCAAAATCCTTGGTGAGATCTAGATAGGCTGTGTAAACCACCTTACCCTCATCTATGGCTTTGTTGACTGCTTCAAAGAAGTCTATCAGGTTTAGAAGACATGATCTGCCTTTTACAATCCCGAACTGTGTGGGGTCCAGAGTTTGGAAATCTCCAATGTCTTTGTTTATGAGTTCCATGATGATACATTCCGTGGCCTTGCAGACCAGCCTCAACAGGCTAATGGGACGGTAGTTCCTGGGGTCTGTTGTGGCCCCCCTTTGTGGAGTGGGATAACCGTCGCAGTGTGCCATTCAGTGGGCACAAAGCCTGAGGTGAGGCTATGACTGAACATGGTACTTAGGTGGGGTGCCTTTTCATTTCAGTTCATGTAGAAGGCAGCCTGGGGTGTTGTCAGGTCCCATGGATGCTGTGTTCTTGTCTTTGGATAGTGAGGTTTTTACCTGTGCAGCCATTATTACAGGAACTTTACATTCTTCCGGTATAAAGATGGGCCCTATAGGGGGTGAGAGGGGGGTAAAGTTAGCACTAAACCTATCTGCCAGGATGTTGGCAATATCAGTTGGCTCTGTATATTTAGTGTCATTGTGCTGTAACTCATAGCAAATCTGAGTGTTGCCATTGAGATTCTTGACATAGCTATAGAATATTATACATATTTGTATTAAACATATACAAACAAAGCTAGATTCAGCAGGTCTGAATTTAGGCTATGCTACAGCAAAAAAGGCGTACCAATTTCAGAAAGAAACAGTTCAAATAAGCAGGCACAATAATCCTTTAACCAGAAATTCCCAGCTCAGAAGGGCAGAATCTAACCTCTCCACCCACAAGAGTGCAGACCACACCTTCTTAATGTAAAATAACTGACCTAAATCCCAAGTGCTTAAACCAGAACTAATATACTTTTAGAATAACAGACACTAAGCCTTCAATCAGCAACTTCCAATGTAGAAGGATGTAAGCTACCTGTCCTGCCACAACAGTGCAGACCACAAACCTTCTTAATGTAAAACAACTGGTCTGAAGCCCAAGTGCTTAAACCAAAAGGCATAGAATAACAGTTACACTTTAATCAGGCTACTACCAAGCAGTAATAAATGCAGCAGAATAAATACAATTGAGTACTTTTAACAAGAGGCAAAAGCAAAATAAAGTGCATTTTTTTTTCTTAGTAAAGTGCAAGAAGAGAGGAAGAAGGAGTAGAAGAAAAATTCAAGGTTAAGAACCTAAGTGGGTTAGCCTTCTCAAATGTTCTCTCTCTATTAAGTTGAGTGAACACCAGACTGGGAGGGATGTTCCAGATCAAATTTACAGTAGTGGCTGGCAACTGTAAAGCCACCAACTATAACAACTCTACAAGAATAGGGTGGGAGAGAGGGTGAAAAACAGTTTCAGGACAGATGAGAAACTTAAAACAATGCCAGAAATTATATAAAATAATTCAGTCAGGCAAACAATAATTCAGTCAGGCAAAATAAGACAATGAAGAACTTTGAAAGGTTAAAGTGCCAAGAAATATACTTATCAGTCAGTGCTATAGTTCCAGATTGTTTGAGAATCACACCAGCCAGAACTCCAGGAGTTTCTAACAGTGTATGCAAGAATTTACAAACAGAAACTATTTTTAAATCAGCAAGCCTTGAACCAATCAGATAACACAAAAGCTGTTAGACCAGTTTTATAAACTCCACCTCAGAAATAGGAGGGAAGCAGTTTCAGGGCAGATGAAAAACATAAAACAATGCCAGAAAATACATAAAATAATTCAGTCAAGCAAACAATAATTCAGTCAGGCAAAATTACGACAATCAATTTGATTTTTCACCCATACTCTGCACTATTGGAGTACACACTTGGGAATTTTAACTGACAAAATGAAAGGGGCTGCTGCTGCTCTGATACATCTGTATGTGCTAGAGGCTGAGGTAAGTGCTGATGCTGATGCTGACAATAGGCCTAGACTCAGAAGGAGAAGAGTGTTCAGTCCTATGGGGAACCTTCCAGGAGCTACATGAGCTGGAGGTTGTAGATCACTACAGGGTAGACAGGGGCATACAACAAGAACTCACAGAGCTCTGCTGCCCTCAATTCAGACCCAGAGCCAAAAGAGGGAACCCATTCCAGTGGAAACAAACGTATGTGTAGCCCTTAGAATACCAGCTACAGGTACTTTTCTAAGATCAACTGGGGACGTGCTGGGGGTATCACAGGCATCTGCATACAGGGTACTCCACCAGTTCCTGGCTGCCATGCTAACCCATGCCAGTGAGCACATTTATTTAACCTGCACCCCTGAGGAGAGGGCCAGCAGTATGCATCTTTTCTACAGTGTAGCACACTACCCTGAGGTACTGGGTGCCATAGACTGCACTCATGTACACATCAAAGCACCGCCCAGTGAGGTGGGTAGAGTGTATGTCAGCAGCAAGGAGTATCTCTCCATCAACTGCCAGGTTGTGTGTAATGCCCAGGACATTATCAGGAGTGTGTGGTGACAGCCCTGGCAGTTATCATGATTCCCATATCTGGCACACATCACAGCTGTACCAGATGTTTTCCAGGGGATGACATCCCGTACAACCATCTACTAGGGGATACTGGCTACGCACTGGAACAGTGGATGATGGCAACCATCAAAAATGCACACACACCTACTGATGAATGCCATAATGAGGTACACACACAAACAAGGGACATCATAGAATGTGTGTTTGGGCTGCCCAAGTCACAGTTCCACTGCCTCAGTATATCAGTTGAATCCCTGCAGTACTGTCCAGCCACATGTGCACAGATGTTCACAGTATGTGCCATGCTACACAGTATGATCCTGAAGGAACAGCTGCACCAGGATCATCACAGTTGAGGAACACACAGTCCCCCAAAGTGCAAAGATCTCCACAGCCACGTCCACAGGTGGACTTGGAGGAGGAACCCCCTGAGCCTGTCCCTGTAGGCAGATGTAGGAATGACCAGTATGCCTTTGCCTTGGCAATGGGGCAACGCATAGTACATGCACTGACAACCTATGGTCCTAGGGACTGACACCTCACTCTGACTCAGATACATAGTAAAAGGAATGCCAGCCACACCACACAACCTGTACCTTTCCATGTATTGGCTGTGCACTGTATGCATCCAACAAAGTCATCTCTGAAGCACTGTTATTTCAACTGCTGCATTCACAAGGTAAGTCACTCTCCTTTACAACAAATGTCTGGGTTACTAGAGTATGCTAGCATATGTATGGACATGATACATCTATGCAAGGGAATAGAGTGGGCTACTGGTCTACCTGCAGACAACTAACAGCTATGTGGGAAACAGGAACTCTCTGTGCAATACTGGCTGCCCCATAATATGCAGTAGGCCACAAGGCAGCAAAACCCACTGCAGTATGTGAGGCAAATGACAAAGAGTGCAGGCATAGGGCAGATGCATAACTGTCAATGCTAGAGTCCCCTACCCCCAACATAGCTGTGCTCCCATACAACTGCAGTAACAGTAGGTTTGCAAGGTTATAGCAGCAGACCACACAATCCCAGGGGTGTCTGTCCCAAACAACCTGGCAACCTGTTCTATTTCCACAATAAGCAGGGGTCAAAGTGTTATGCATGTCTGCAGTTGATAGTGTCAGGAATTAAATGTCACTGTCTGATGGCTGGTGTAGTTTAGTGGGCTAAGTACATTACTGTGGTTGATGGTGTTCATGCTTCAAAGCGGGCTGCACCTGCAATTTTGCATAGATTCATAGATTCATAGATTGGTACTAGTCTAACTGGCCTTGTGAGCCATTTTAAGCCTAGCCAATTACCCCATGTGAGAATCAAACCCTGCACCTTGTCTCTGTAAGGTAAACACCTTAACCATTATGCCAGCCTCCACAACCCCCTCTCGAACCATGGACCCTGACAACTAGAGTGCTGTACTTAGACCACTAAGCCACAACCACCACCAGTTGTGAGGTACAACTATAGAAGGAGTCCCACAGACAGTGCATATGTCACTATTACTGCAAGAAAGCTGGACAAAGCCAGAGATAATGGAGGGATAGGGGGCCACAGCTATGGACATTACTCAGCTCCGTGTAACCTAGAAGGTGACTAGTATAACAGCAGGTTGCAACAAGTCAGAGTAGCAGCAGGATGTAAACGCCATCACATAACTGTGTCAGTACTTACAACAAGTCAGTGGGCACCATGTGGTAGTATATTACAAAAAAAAAACTGTCTGAGGAGCAGAGTAGACGTATGGGAAGGAACACTAGACACCTGCAAAACATGTACAGTCAGAGGTGTGATGTCTGTAACCCTGTGTGTGGTGTTACATCATGTACCCCAGTCACAGCATACCTACAACTATGTAGAGCAGGAAATATGGACAAAGGCAGGAACAGGAGTGGGACAAAGGCCCACATATAAGGAAAATGATGAACTAGTGGCCAGGCAAATGCAGAAAGTGCAGAGAATAAAACGTAATGGAGTAGCAAGGGTTCCCTGCTGTGTATGGAGTCAGTAACTCAAATATCTGTCAGCATTTCCTAATGTCAATCTATAATGATTTGCCATTTATCTACCAGAAAATCACAATGCTATGTAAAACATACCAGACATATAATGCAAAACCCATACAGTCTATTACAATCTGTACACACCATAGGTATCAGTCATATATTATGGTCAGCACACAGCCGGGGAATCCCTTGGGCATTATATCAGGGAGGTGCTGGACATTTGAATTAGGTACAGTGACCAATTGGCTGTAGCACACAAAATCCCATAATGGAGTACAGGTAGGTCTGGCCTGGAGTCACCTTGTAAGTACTGATGGTCACACTGGGCATGCTCCTACACTTAGCTAATTTCATCCCATGTCTGACGCCTCATCTGCCTAAAGAACTGAGATGTGAATACATCTCTGTGCATATAGGCAACTATGCATACCTATCTGTGTCTCCCTATCTTCATCAGACATGATTACCCTTATCTATCAGTGTGTGGCATATATATAAATATATATATATATATATATATATATATATATATATATATATATATATATATATATATATATATATATATATATATATATATATATATATATATGGGATACCTATTTAATTAAAAAAAAACTGAAATCCTGAATTTCAGTATTTCAAAATTAAAATACTGAAGTCTTGAAATACCGACAAACCAGAAGTGCGAAATTCAAAATCCCGAAGTGAGGAGACTTTGAATTAGCGCTTATGGTGTTGTGGTGTGTGAATGGTAAGATGTGAGTTTGGGTATGTATGTATGTGTATGTCTGTCGGTTAGGGGCTTTAGTGTCTGCCAGTATGTGTTTTGACTGTGGTGTGTGTGTGTGAGGGTGTGTACAATGTGTGGGAGTATGTTTCTTGTGTGTGTCTGCTTGTGCGATCTCAGAGTTAGTACATATAAGTAGGGGGTGTGTGGCAGCACAGTCCACCACATGGGGGTGCAAGGGGGCTTGCCCCCCTGCTTATCTGTAGTGTAGGATGTTATATTTGAGTTGGGGGAAGTTGTGTGTATGTGTTTGTGTGTGCTGTATCTGTAGTGTAGCTTCAGGATTTTGAATCTCACGGTTTTAGGGTTTCGGTGTTTGGTGTCTTCGGTTATGTAATTTTGAAATACTGAAATTCGAGATTTCAGTATTTCAAAATTACATAGTGAATCTATATATATATATATATATATATATATATATATATATATATATATATATATATAGATATATATATGCACACAAACACACACACACACACATATATAGATACATGTATAGAAGTAATATATATATATATATATATATATATATATATATATATATATAGAGAGAGAGAGAGGGAGAGAGGTACACATGCATAATGTTGTAGAGTGATGTACTGCTGCAGCCACTTGTACACCTGCTGTAACAGGTGGCATGTGCAACTAGCACTGTGAGCTGTAGTGTGTAATAGTAGGTAGGCATGGGTTCTAATCTCACATCAGTCACTGTGTGTGTGTGTGTGTGTGTGTGTGTGTGTGTGTGTGTGTGTGTGTGTGTGTGTGTGTGTAGATATTCCCCATGCAGCAGTATAGACATGCCCATCAGGCCTATGTCTGTGCAATAGCCAATCATTTTATAGCCCTATGACTAGTGTCCTCCACAACAGTGGCCTCCCAGTCTACAGCTGCTAATATCATCAACCTTAATAGCACTGGTAGACACTCTCAAAATGGGTCTATATTACATTGTCAAACTCACAGGAGTTCGAACGATGTAATATCGAACCATGAAGTTCAAAAGCCAAGGATTACGAAAACATAGATCAGCGATTTTTTTTTCCCAAGGAAAAAAAAAAATTGCTGTTCCGGTACAAAAAAAAAACACGTACACTTTAAACTTAAACTAATGTGGGGGGCTTTGCCCCACCCCCACAATGTGAGGGGCTGTGACCCCCACAATGTGGGGGGCTGTGCCCCCCACACCCCCCTACTTAAATATACCAACTACAAAATCGCAACCCAGTGGAGGAAATAGCAAATCCATGAAAACAGCCCACTGATTTTTTTCCCCTGGGAAAAAAAATTGGTGTGCCATGGCTTCACGGTTTTCAGATTTCAAACATTTAGGTTCAATATTACAACATTTGTACTCCTGTGAGTTCGACATTGTAATATAGACCCTCTCAAAACACATAAGCTCTCTAGTGCATGTGATAAGTACGTAACACTATAGTACATTCAACTAGAGAGGTAGGGGTTCTATTCTCAACAACGTCAACTGTGCATGTGTAAGCATATCCCCTTGCAGTAGTTTTTCTGTCATGCCTATGTGTGTGCAGTGGTTATACATTGAAGGCCCTGTGGCTACCTGTCAACCCTCCATGGGCCTCCTTTACAGGACCTGCTGATGTCATCCACATTAATAGCACTGGCAGACACTTTTAAAATGCAAAAGCTCCATGGCGCAAGAGATAACTACGTAGCACTGTAGTATATACAACTTGATAAATAGGGGTTCTATTCTCAGCAATGGCAACTCTGTGAGTGAGTGTGTGTATGAACATATCTCCTTGCAGCAGTGTGTCTGTGTGTGCAATGTTTATATATTTTAAGGCCCTGTGAGTAGCTGCTGGCCCTAAATAGCCCACATCTACCTAAGCATAAATGCTATCCACCACCACCTACATTTGTAGGTACCGAACACCCAGGTGACTTGTAACAATGGTAGCGTGCCTTGTCATGGGGTATACAGGCAGGATTATGCTGTCTGCCCCCATTGTCCCTGACACACTGTTGTACACATATGCACCTAGGTAATCATGCACATATACAGCCGTACCTTGCTGATGTCACATTTCTGCATTGCTACCATGCCATCCTGAGCCACTGTATTGACACCAGGACTCCACAACATAACCACCCATACCACTGGAACAGAAACATAAAGGGTTACAAGAGACACCTGTCAGTCAGCAACACTATCACCAATCTAATATCATGGAAAAATTGTACGAACACTTTGATGTGAACTCATGTCACATGCCAGTATACAGCACCTTTCATGGCATAATACTACCACACTACAAACTGTTGTGTAATGTACTATAGTCACCCTGTGCATCACACACATATTTGCATGTCTCTGCATCGATGGTATGGATGGCAGGGATGTGGCACAGTCAGTATGTCCACACATACCTAGTTGTGGCACCTCACAGATGCACAGGGATTGGTGTGGGATTGCCAGAGGTCTATGCTGTGCCACACAGTTGACATCGTGTGTGTGAGAAAGGAAGGGGTGCTGGTCAGCTGGGCCATGGAGAGGTGCTGTGTGTGTCTGTTGGTTATCTGGATGTGACAGTGATGTGTGAGTTTGTGTGTATACACAGTCAAGCCATGTGCTAGCCCTACACAAGGGTATGTTGGACAGCTGTGGACTGTACATGGCAGAATGTACAGTTCACCTTCTCTTGCCATGAACACAGAATCTGGTACTGTCAGGAGTAGCACTTGGCACCACCATGCCCAGGGTCAGATGTGGTACTAGTAGCTGAAGGTGACTGGTGTCTGCTGGGGCATTGACCCCCACTGGACCACCCAGGACCTCATGTCCATGGCCTGCCACATCATGGTATGGATAGCACCCTCCTGTCTGTAGTGCTGCAGGTACTGCCACTATGGGATTGTGAGTGTGCATGGCCATGTGGGCTCTCAGCAGATGTTGTGGCTGACCTACGGCCATGTGCCTGACGCTTTACTCCCATCATATGTTCTAGCATAGACAATGTGCAGTCAAGGACTGACAATGTCTCACCCCACCATCTGTCAAGTACATCAGTGAAATGATGCAAGGCATCAACAATGCGGTGGAGGGAGTCACAGATGTCAGACAGTGATGCATCCATGATCCTGAGCATCCATCTGGTGTTGCACTCAAAACATGCCTGTGCCTCCATGATGGACCAAAACAAGCATCAAGTCACTAGTGATGTGCTCCTGTGACAGGCGGTGGATATGCAGCAGTCCTCCTTCGAGAACCCCTGTCAATCTGCCTGTGTGGGATCTCGCCAGCTCTCTGGCTATGGCTAGTGTCTACACTCACTGATGCCACATTTACCACACTCTCCTGTTCGATGCCACCACACTCTGACTGTCCGAAATCTGTGGCCACAGGGTACTAGGTATGTGTGGACATACTGACTGTGCACAGGGCTATGGGGAGGAAGTGGAATGTCAACCCATGGGGCAGATTCAGCCCCCAACAACCCCACCTGTGCCTTACTATGGCCACCATCATCATCACAGTCTGATGAGACACTGACATCAGGTTGTGAGGGGGATACACTCCAACCCACACGGACACCAGTGAGGAGGAAAACAACACTGATACCTGCACAATTATGTCCATTGATCCACACACACACACACACACACACACACACACACACACACACACACACACACACACAGGTGAGGTGCCACAGCTGCATTACACATACCACATTGTATTTCTGATCCCATGCACAACACACAAGCAGACTACAACATACACAGACAGGACAGGCCTTTTATAACGTGCACTGCAGCTATGCCTGGTTAATGTTGCCTCTACTATACACCTGTCAGGTAAGCGATATGTCAGTGTATGTGATAGACCTGTACATAAAACACAGTTCACCCATCTTCACCATACTATTGCCCCTTGTATAGCAGACTACATAGACCTTCACAAAACTAAGTGCAAATATGTTACAGCTCCTGCAAATACACTACTGTGATTACTGATTCAATGCACTTCAGTTGATCTCTCCAAAAGTGAACATACAATTATTGTACTATGGCTAAGCATATCAGTTGTGTGTACAGCAAAAAGGCAGCCCTTAACATTCTTAGGGTATATATGATCTATACAAAAACAGTTTTGCACTCACCAGTTACAGGACATTGGACCCCCGCCACACCTGACGTACCTATGGAAATGTGAGGGAGAGGTATCGTCAACAAAAACAAATGTGGCATTGCTACAGGATAGGATATGTGTATATCAACATGTACAGTAGGAACTGTGGTAGTGGCCACATTACTGACATTCAGAGTATGTGTGCACAAGTGTGTATTACAAAGAACCCCTCCTCCCAAATACAGATTGACCTGACCTCCATGTACTGGTAAGCAGAGGCTGCCACAATGACTGATACAGTATTACAGTGATGAACACAGGAGGCGTACCTCAAAGCTCCTCTGCTGTGTAAGCTGTGGCACACAATGTATGGGGTGATGGATGTTTGTGAGCTGGTGGTTGATCCCAGGTTTGCCAGGAATTCCTCTGTGACCAAGAGTTGCTGTAGGCCCTCTACCAGTGGTAGAACAGTCCCTGGCCACAACAGTGTCCCTTCACTGTGCATCATTTATCATATCTGTTGCCCAGTGTTGAAACTGCTTGTAGTTTCTTTCCTGTAGCCCTACTTGATTTACTGCTGTGATGAGCCCAGCCCACAGTGCAACACATTGCTCATGATTCTGGTGACACCTGGACAGCAGTATGTTGTGATGCAGTCTGAGACCATCCAGGATCACATCATTTTCCACAGCTGAAAATTATGGGTGCCTCCATTTCCTTTCTGAAAGACAAGAAGAAGGGAACACATCACAGGACCACATACATTGCTCTCCTCTATGTACACACCTTGCACATCCAAATTGGCCTGCACTATCCTCCACTAACTTCTATATCATACCCCACCATCTATCAACACAGTATGTATGTGGCTATGAGCAACATAGTGGCAATACCAGTTATGTCCCTGTGTGCTGTGACCGAGTGTATTGTATGTCTTCACTCCCATCAATGCCACCTACTGTGGTGTGTCCGCTATGGACAGCGTCCCAGTACCATGTCATACAGCCACTGTCAGGCAAATAGGTGAGTGTTACTACAAGTATATGGGGACTGTCCAGCAACAGCCATGTGATGCAATGACAGACAGCACTACAAATATGCTGTAGGGTATCTTCCCTGTAGGTGTCTGACTTCTGCAGTACACAGATGTTTGTGGAATGTGTATGTGTGCCTGATATATGTGGACCCTTTGCCGGAAACATGTGGATGCCTGGAAAATGGATGGACAATACTTAATGGTTGATCTCAGAATGTGGAAAATCTGGCTGTCACAAGCCAGAACCCTCAGAAAACAGTTATGCTACAATAATATATGTTACTGTATTCATTCCCTTACTTTGTATGATCAATGTGTACACTCTGCCGCTGAGATCGGGCCTGTGTCTCCCCACTACTACTGTCTATGACCTGAAGTTCTGCTGTAGGGGGTTGCCAAGTATGCTAGCCATAGCCCTCAAGTGATGCAATATGAATGTCAACTAAACAGTACTTAGCTAGCATACATCAGGGACAGTCAGGGATACCTGTACAATGTTTCAAGCATTCATGTGTGACATTCACAGACTGAGAGGAGCTGAATGACAGTACATCATGTGATATGCCAGCTGTGTCCACCATTATGTACTGTCACTATTGTCTAACAGACAATCCAGTAGCATTCATACAGGAGCTGGTCATTGTAGGTGGGAGTGAGAGGGCCAGAGCTGTGATCTACATCACAGCAGCCAGAGTTGAAAGGCATGCCTATATGTGCTGGACAGCAGACTCTCAGCAACATGTCATTCACAGAGATATACTACAAGCCTACTGTTGTAATCCCTATTCCCCATAAATGCATCCTCCTATATGCAGCCCATTAAAGGGGGACTTCTAGTACATACCTGGTAGAATGCTATACTCCTTTTTGTGCAGAACAGGTGGATTGCACTTTCATTAGCCAGTGACATGGCATAACAGTGTATACTTAAGGCCTTCATGTAGGCCTTGGCCCCTTTCTTAGTTTCTGTAATGGACATTATCAAGGTGTGGAGACTACAGCATTGCAGAGGGTAAGTAACAATACTGTCTATTGTTGGGATTAATGTGGTATGTCCATAGTTTTGCATGCTATGTTTGGCCATTATGAAATGACTTTCTAATTATGTAGCACTTCATTGTTGAACAATGTGGGTTGAGGTCAGTAAAGGCGAAGTGTCATACATCATATGCATCAGAATATGCATGCTGCTGCAGTAGCTGCTGGTCTATCAGCTGTGTATGCCTGTAGGGGAAGACTGTGACACATGTCCGTGTAGCTTGACCTTTGACCACCCCCACCCCTTTATGTATGGGTGTTGTGTGGATCCCTTGTTCTAGGGGGTTGTTAGATATATTAGGTCTGTAGCAGGTAGCTGAACATACTGCTGCATATGTTGCAGGCTGCAACTGCTGCATTATGCCCAGGAGCCATAATGGGGAGTGTGAACACATTGGAGGATAGCAAGCTGTATGTGTCAGTGAGGGAGCAGTGTCAGCTCTGTTCTTACAGCAGAGCCAGTGTGAGGGTAACCATAACAGTCCAGGTGAGGAATGTGCTTAAGGTACATATGTTATGTACTAGTGCCATTCATAGAGTGCTAGGCAACATTTAAGAAGCTTATACATAATTGTGCAGTGTGTTCCTACCTACCGGCCTTGGATATGCTAGCATGGGTAGTAGTAAATGCAGTAGCAGCAACCTGTTCTGCTTAAAATTGCAGGACTCAGTCATTATTTGTTGTATTCACAAGCATGTCATTGTAAGTGCAACACAGTGGATTCAAACCCAGGACTGTGGGTGGCAAAATGTTTAGCATGTTAGGAATTTAACAAACTGAGCTACAGTCAATAGTGCAGTAGGTGTATTTGCAAGATATATGTGCATGCATACAGTCTGTTACACAGGACTGGCATAAGCATGTGTATTTGGATGGGTATGATGTATGACACTGAAACGTCTGTCATGATTTTCTAACCTCAATTTGTATTGACTTATCAGTACTTCAGCACACAAAATAGGTTTTGTGAGCAATGTTCCAAAAGTAGGTGGCACAACTTAGGACATTCTGCAACAGTCTGTGCAGTTCACAGCTATACCTGCTATACCAGGCCTCACATTCATCCATCAGTATTCATTTGGCTATGTACTGGTTTGGTGTCTGCATCACAGTGCCAAGTACACTATTAATTTTGACATATAAACAAGCAGTGTGTCATTGGCAATCAGGATATGTTTATGGAAACAGCTGATTTACTTCAGAACTGAACGACCTAGTGGGTTAATGCACTATGCTGTAGTTGACAGGGTCCTGGGTTTAAGTCTTGGCAGGCATGGTTATTTTGCAGATGTGCCTAACAGTGTCAGAAATAGTAATAAAGGCAGTTTCAAGAGGGTTTGCGCAGTGCGCCTCACCACTTAGCTCTGCTTAAACCCATGCTGATTTTAAAAAAAGAAAAGAAAAAAGGGGTGATAGTAAAGTGGTGAAATGGGGGGCAAGCAGGGAAAAAAACATACTGAAAGGTAGGTAGGGATGTGCAGGATGGGTGTAGGAAAGGATCATATCTCTCCATTTCTTCTACAGCAACAGTTGTACAGGTTATAGTGAATTTGGAATTTGGAGACTCAGACCCCAGAGAGAGGGGAGAGGGTGACATAAATGTGTTGATTAATTTATGTAATGATTGATTGTGTTCAGTGGACGTGGGTGCAAAATAGAGAGCTATGTATGGGGCTATATTTTGGGGGGGCAGATTCCCTTTTTTCAAGGAGAGAGTGGAATGCTAGGGAAGGGATATAGGTACATGTGGGGAGGTGAGTTGGGTAGGATAGGTTGCATTTACAGACAAGACAGCATACAGGGGTGGTGTGTGACACATGAGGGGGTAAACACTTTGGACGGGGAGGGTTTTGTGGAATCAGAGAGCCATGTGCCCCCAGATGGAGCAGTGAGACTGAGCTCCCCACCCATGGGCAGTCAACACTGCTGCTTCACTTCCCCAAAGGTGGCTGTGCTGGAGGCTGAGTGCGGGGTCCACCTTGCCACTCCAAGTTGGCTAGTCTGTCCTCAATCTGCTGCAGGCATTCTTTGTAGCCATGGTGCATCATCCTGTGTACCATCCCTGGTAGCTGTTGCTGGGTGACAACCCCCTCCACTCCCACTCCCAGGGGGATGGTCTCTGCCCCCTAAGGCAGTTCCATCCATAGGTGGTGCAGGGCCAGTGGAGGGGGCAGCACCAGGTTGGGTCCCAGACATGCTGGGACCCAGTCCCACGGCCAGCTGAGGTACGGTAGGTGGATCGCCAAGAACTGGTCTACCCAGTCAAGCTATGGTGTTGTGGTATTTCAAAGTGAATAGATTAGTAATGAACAGAACATTTAGTTAGTTATAACAGCATGCCAGAACATTGCAAATAACCCAGTAACATCACATTGCATAGCATATGGAACACAACAATAAGTGAGATAATGGTCAGTATAGTAACAGCATGCCAGTAACAAGTACAGCATAAGGCCAGCGACATAAGTAATTCAGTATGTTAGTATGCAACCATTGTAATATATAATGATAATAAAACACAAGACCCAACATAATGTTTTGAGAACAGCAGATGTTAATAGTAAACCATAACCGATGTATAGCAATAATATATAATGATGCAGATAAGGGGTGGGTGTAGAGAGATATATTGTCCATTAATACCAGTATAATACCAGTATAGGCTATATTGTTTGCAACAGTACTCTTATATAGTTTACAGGTCTGCCCTTACATTATGTATACAAGTACCCTATAGCTTATGTAGCATGTACATACCTATCAAGCTATCCACAAGGGACAGTATGGGCCAAGCTGCAACACCTGCAGGTACACAACTATAGGGGACTATTACATGTCCGGGGGACATATATGACTACCAAGGTGTACTATGGACTGATGTAATGTGACTGTGCTATTGACATAAATTAAATCCATGATAGATCTATGACTGAGGAATTAGGCAACAGTGATCACAGTCTGTGACAATGTGACACTTGAAAGACATGTATCATGCACAGTACAGAGAGGTTGCAACTATCATGCCATCCTTGGCAGGCATGGGGTTAGACTATCAGCAGGCATTCACAGACACACCAGTCATACAGCCATACTAAGATTATACAATCTATTTATTGTATTAACTTTTACTGATATTGTACTTGTTGCCTTTATTTTTTGATGTCTTATCACATTGCTGAGCAATGCTGTTAACACTCTGGTACATATGAACACACAAATTATTAACTCATTCAAGCAGCTACTACAGCCATGTATTTACCTGTAATTTCTGTGGGGAAGCATCTGTTAACAATACATAACTGCTTTTATAAATTTAGTAACACTTGTCACTGGGTTTGAACCCTGGTGTGTGTGTGACAAAATGTACATCACACCTATCATTTATCAAACTAAGCTACTGAGCCACTGCTGCATATTGATTGACTGATATGTGCCTAGAGCTCACCTAGTAACAAAATATGACCTGGTAATAGAGGTGGAGTGTTATACAAGACTGCAGTGACACTTGAACACACATGCATGAGATCCCTGCATGACAGAGATAGCAGATGAACTTTGCATTAGTACATGGAATGCAGGTATAGACAATAAACGCCTAGTGGGTGGGAATACCTGTGATGTGTACAAACCATATCAGAGTGCCAGGTTGGCTACCTGACCCATATACAGTTGCAGATGGTATATTTGCAGTCTACAGCTATTACGGTTTCATACTTGCCTGTAGCAGCATACCTAAGATCAGGAATGCATATAGCTGAAATGCAATGGTTAACACAAGACAATCCTGACATACACAATATACATTGGGTGTTACTATTATTGCTCCAGATCTTAGTACAGAACAAATATCATAATGCATTATATCTTGTAGTACAGCTCCACATCTACAGTTTGGCAGAACACTCTTTATTAGCTAACCTTCATTCACTTAGTGGTATTCTTTGTGTTTTTACTTCACAGCAGATGTAGTACTCGATTTCATGACCAACAGCCCAAAATAAACATATATCACACAACACAGCTTTATTAGGGGTGACCACACAGTTATTGCTGTATATTTCTAGTCTTTGTTGAAGAACAGTTCAAATAATGCAGGTGTTGCAATAGAGCTGTAATTCCACAATTACAGCAGTACAAACTTTTATTTCCTTAACATTATTAATGCAGTAGAAACCTTATTTTCTTAACATTATCAGGCTTTATGTTTTCATCTTTATTGAACTGCACCTGGCATTATTCACTTATTTCAGTCCAGGTCTATGACCACATTCATTGCAGTAAAATCAAAACTGAATATACCTAGTGGCAGTTACTAATTTACTCCTTCCTTTCTATTTTTTATATGACTATAGATTGCAAGTTACATCTGTACTCACCACAATCACAGTGCAATCTGCCCAGGTGCCCTGCATGGGCCTGTAGGTTGAAATCTCTCTCATCTGTGGCTGTGGGGAGAGAAACACACCAATATGCTTACCTGTCTATCACACATTCAGACTAGGTTTTGGTAAAACAATGATAACAATACTTACAAACTTGTGGGGCATTCCCGTCTCAAGCATCTTGGACCCAGGTGGCCAAGGACACTTCAGGTCATCAGCTCACCTGTATAGGGGATACCAGTTGCACTGGTGAGATCGCATGCCAGCCAGTCCCAGGCTTCCAACTTGTACTCCGATCCCTGGTACTGGCACTGTAGCAGCCAGACATCATGGTATTTAATGAGGAGTCTAACCATGACCCTGGACTCCAGAATGCCCCAACTCTGTGCCCAGAAGCATGCACCCTCTCCAACTCTTGCCACAGTTCCTGCCAAGTTCAAGCTCCAACAGGTTATGGCAATATTCCCACCTGTTGCACTTAAACTAGGATGTTTTCCCACGCTTCACTGCTATTGGGCCATTTTTAAGAATGCAGTGTATCGCTTACCACCATGCAAACCTGCTGAGCTCAGCTGAGCAGTGCTTAAACTGGCAATGCTGAGCAATGCTTAGTGACATGCAAACCAGTTTAGCAGGGCTGAATGGTGCTTAAATGGGCAATGCTTAGCAGTGCTTCACACCGCTTAGCTATGCTTAACAGAGCTTAGCTGAGTGCAACAAAGTGGGATTTAAATATAATTTTCATATTGTGTATTGGGAACATAAATGCCTAATAACATGCCGGTCCGTCCATACAATATTCAGTCAAGGGTTTAAGAATACTTCTCATAATGTGTATTTGCAACATACATTCTTAATCTGTCTGTGCATTCATACAAAATTCAATCAGGGATTTAATAGTGCTTCTCATAAATGTATATTTGCAAAATAAGTTTAATAACATGGTATTTAATGAGGAGTCTAACCATGACCCTGGACTCCAGAATGCCCCAACTCTGTGCCCAGAAGCATGCACCCTCTCCAACTCTTGCCACAGTTCCTGCCAAGTTCAAGCTCCAACAGGTTATGGCAATATTCCCACCTGTTGCACTTAAACTAGGATGTTTTCCCACACTTCACTGCTATTGGGCCATTTTTAAGAATGCAGTGTATTGCTTAGCACCTTGCAAACCCGCTGAGCTCAGCTGAACAGTGCTTAAACTGGCAATGCTGAGCAATGCTTAGTGACATGCAAACCAGCTTAGCAGGGCTGAATGGTGCTTAAATGGGCAATGCTTAGCAGTGTTTCACGCCACTTAGCTATGCTTAACAGAGCTTAGCTGAGTGCAACAACGTGGGATTTAAATATAATTTTCATATTGTTTATTGGGAACATAAATGCCTAATAACATGCCTGTCCATCCATACAATATTCAATCAAGGGTTTAAGAATACTTCTCATAATGTGTATTTCCAACATACATTCTTAATCTGTCTGTGTATTCATACAAAATTCAATCAGGGATTTAATAGTGCTTCTCATAAATGTATATTTGTAAAATAAGTTTAACAACCTGTCCGTGTAATCATACAAAATATTTAAGGGGGATTTGGAATAATTCTCATATATGGGCATTTGCAAAATAACATTCCTGTGTATTTGAACTCTCCACCTACTGCACATAAGGCTGTCAATCTAACCATTCAGCTACATGGATATATGAATTGCTGTTATATGTTTACGTATAACTGTCCACTATGCTTAAGCACCACTGAGCAAGCACTGCATCGCGCCGCACAGACACAGTCAGCTAGGCTTAAAACTGACCTTTCCATTTATAATTAAAAGTATCCATTTTCTATTTTTAGATGTCTAGCATGTGCCCATTGCTGTGCACCACACCATGCCATGCAAACGCAAAAAAAAAATTAAAAAAATACAATTAAATAAAGATTTGATTTCACTTTTTTCAGTTGCCTATAGTGATATCCAGTGCTTTGACAGTGCAGGGGGTGTGTTACTTATCTCCAGACACAGTAACACACTCCCTACACTGATTCAATAAGCATGTTACATGGCTTTTCCTCTTTAAATCACCTTCATTATTATGCAAGGTGCACTGCCGAGGGAATTCCGCATACACGGCCATGGTACTTTCCATGTAGGCCTTACACTATGCCTACATGGATTTGATTAAATCCCCAGATCCATTTAAAAATAAAAAAAACTTTGAGTAATAAATAATCAGTCTAAGAAGACTGAAACTCAACCAAAAAAATGTCCACCCTCTGCTTAATATATATATATATATATATATATATATATATATATATATATATATATATATATATATATATAATATTAATTCTGTGAATGAACTACAGTGGGGAAAAAAAGGCAAATTCCCCAATCCCTACTTCACTGCAATCACAAGCAGACAAGAAAAACAGTATGTATGCATGGCATCAAAATGCTAAGTGCTGACAAGACAAAAAAAAGATTGAAAACCCAGAAGAGTGAATCTCAAACATCACTCTTCTTCATCCAAGATCACCATACCTCAGAGAAAAGGGAATATTCTGAGAAATGTCCATCTTGAACTTAGTATGTGTAAGTCTGTTTTTCAGCCAGTCTTCATGTTTCAGGACTCATTCTACCAGGTTCTGACATTTCACATGGTTACCTTTGCCATCAGCTGATTTTCAATCAGTTATACTGTCTTTCTTCAATTAGAAAAAATTTACTCTTGATCAAAAACAAGCATCCCATAAATAGATAGATAACCAGGTAGACAAATATAGCTATAGATATATAAAAATGGGTTCAGTGTGTTTCACCATACATTCCATACATTACATATTTTGGAACCAAGCTTTTTTTTATTAAAATGCTGTTTCATCACAGGATACCAGCATTTGATTTGGGGAATTGTCACACAGTGGGAAGTGGGATTTTTCCCTTTCACCACTGTTGTGCAGTCTCAAAGTTGGTATAGATAATTAGCAGGGTGTGTGGGGGTGCAGGGTGTCTTCCCCCAAACTTTTTTTTTAATTTAAAAAGTTTCAACTCTTTGTTGTCAAGGTAGTATACAGTGATGTAGAGAAAGATAACCATATATTTATAGATAGAAAGGTAGACAGCTAGATATATAGATAATACAATAAGCTTTTCTTCACAGTTAATGTAGGTAGGAATTTTCTTAAAGTCCAGTAAGTTATAAACTGTCTTAGAGACCATTTGATCATAAGCCCTGTGAACCTATGAATCTACAATTACATGACTTGTTGCTGTATTACAAAAGCAAATTCAATTTTTTCAAACATTTTGTTTTAAAACTGTCCAAAGATTCTGGCTAAGAACAAAGAGCAAACTGTAAGCCATTGAAGGCCATATAATTTGCCAGCAACCATTCTGTACTCACAATGTACATATAATGTTATTCTAAGAGGAAGGCAGCTTCAAGATCTATAGCATCTTCCATGATGAAACAACTGCCAAAAGTATGGAGGCTGAGAAAGTCCACATAATCACTTTCTGTAGCATGTTTAAATCATTTTATTGAATGTGGCATGAGAATTGATTAAAAAAAATAAATCAGCTGAGGCAAATGAGGCCAAATTGTGTCAGTGTTACTAATAATAAACAAAAGAACAAACTACATTACCACATATTTACTACCGTCATTTTTACCATATTCCTATGAGTTTTTCCTGGCAAGATAATCTGGTAGTGAATGGCAAAGTAATAAATTAGAGTAATATTAGTTGAGATGCTTAAACGTGTCATACAGTTTTGCATTATTTACACACACACACACACACACACACACACACACACACACACACACACACACACACACACACACCCTGTGACAGAAAAAATATGCAATATTATAGTTTCACTGTTTTGTATACTTAGAAATTCATTATAGCCTCTACCTAATTATCTCTAAGCGTATTGGCTATGTTGGAAACATCCTTGTTCAAAAACTAAATTCCTTTCCAGATGTACTCTTCATTATAAAGTTGCAAACAATTTTGCAAAAAAAAAAATGAATATTATATTGTGCTATTTGAATTTTTAGCTTCATTATTTGCTCAGTTTTCAACCACAAAATGATGTCAGGGTAGGTATTGTGCAAAGATTAAATATAGCTGCAAAGCAGTGTGGGTAACCAACACCAACTTTGCTTTTTACAGGAGCTGCTTCTTATTTACCTTGTGGTTGTGCTACTACTTTATCACATATTAATTTTCAAATTGAGCCAGTCCATCTGCAAGAACTAGTTGACATTTTATCTTTCTAAGAAGTATGAAACTTTTTTGCTGCATTTAATATGAAAGTAAAGTAGTCTATATAATAGTTTATGCAGTCAGGCAGTGTGGGTTGTGTCCTTCATGAGGTTATGGCAGGGTCTTTGAGATCTGAGAAAAAATATTCAACGGCCATCCTTACTAACAAAATAAAATGCAAAACCAGTTTGCTTGTTACAACAAAAACTGTATAATTTGGTATTCTGTGTGTTCAGGAGTTTATATCTAACTTCAAAGATGTATTACTTGCATATGATTTAGAACATGAACAATACACTTTAAAATTAAAAAACTCTTTGAGAGCATCTCCAATCTTTATATAAAAATGTCTGTCTACACAATTTACCTTCCATTTTAACCATCATCTCCTTATCCATAGCTTTTATCTATCTGCAATGCGACCATATGCAGCCTACAGCCGTTGTTTATAGCTCTTTTCTGGTAGCTGCTCCTAATGAAACAAGTTTCGTGAAACATGAACCAACGAGATGGCTATATATATGTTTGTTTTTTATGATATGAATCTTAAAACATATTAGCTATTATAGAGAGTTTATAAATGGAGCAAAAGCAATGTTGACATTTAGTCCCACATTCCAAACTGTCCTCCAACAAATCTGCATATAATGCATAGTAAACAAAGTACAATATATGGAAATCACTGTTTAAATAAATCCAAATAGAACATTAGTTTGTTGCTGCACAGAGCAGCACATTTTGGTGAAGTCTAAAAAATATACGGCCAGATCCCTCAAAATGTAAGGAATCTAGTGCATTATGCTGATTTCAGCAAAACAGTTGCAGATAACAATGTAATATGTAAATATGCATCAATGAACTCAGGATATCTCAGTGCACAACAGGTATGTCAGTATTAATAGCACACTTTATGTCACTTGCAGCTACTCCATGCAGCAGGGATAATGCCAATTGCTGGTCCATCTTTAGCAGTATCATCTTCATCAACATCAAGATCATTGTCATCTGAAGACTATGGTAGTAGACCGGCATGCCCTTTTCATCTGTGCCTGATTGGTGATCGTCCACAAGTCTCATGTTCTGTCCAGATGAATCATGACACAGGACAGAAATGACATATACATAACTGATGCTAACTGTCTGCATAATATAACCACTGTGACACAATAAACAGGCAGAAAACAGTCCTCATTAAGCACTCAAATACATTATGAAAATAGTCCACTGTACCACCACATGTGATTTATGTCAGTAGTCAAAACCATAATGATGAAAAGCAAATGTCCATCAGTCCACATATCCAGATGAAGATCATAGCTAACATTAAAATGAAACTGATGTGCACATCTGAATTCTAAGATACATTAATTAACATTCTGTCTGCATGTGAGTTATTCAAGTAGCACTGTAAAATTGGATAATGCTGTATTGTACCATAATTACTTGGAAACACTGTATACCATGAGACTGAAAAACAAAAGTCTTAATTACCCAAGCTCGTGCTGTATAGGTGTCAGTCTCTTCCTTATGGACCAAGTCTTGTGCATTCAAAATGGATTCTCCAAATACTGTAGTTCATTTAATAAGGTTTTATTAGATGTTCACAATACCCAAATGCTGCCTCCATTGACACTACTGATAAAGAATCCAAGTTGCTGTACATCATTCTGATGACCTGTTTTCTGTACTCATGCTCGAGTGTTAGACATCGTCTATGAAGTAACAGGTCGAATTAACTTAGTAACCTTAACAGCCCTGCTATCCTGAACACAGCAAATTATATTGCTTTGAGTCTCGTAAATTTCCTTTATTTACGTTTTCTTAACCTTGGTCTCAGGCTTTGTCTGTGCTGCATTAAGAAACATTCTGTAGCTGATCTTTTCCTTGAGAAAAGAACATTCTGTCTGCACACTTTATGCTTATCTTTCCTTTTTAATAAACTGTCTTTGTATGCTTGGCCAACAAGGTTATTTTCCTTTCTGCTTAACTGTTTCTTATGCATAAATGAAACACAATTTGTTTTACATTTAGCCTGTCTAATGTCTAATAACTATTTTAAAATGGAAATCCCTAAGCTAACATTTGCCACTGAGGTCACTGACGAAAGTCTACTGGGACCTACTTCTGTAGTTACCTTTCATTTATATTGCTAACTACTGTATTTAGCTTTTTGCTACCTGGCTTATAATCTGAAAATAAAAATAAAAAACAAATTGGTAAAACTGCAATTTTAATTTTGACCACTAGATGTTGCCTGAGCATTTATGGCCTGTTTTGATTTAAGTCTTTTATTTATTTATTTTATTTATTTATTTCCAGTTTGATTACTGGAAAAAGTACCATATTTTGTGTTAAATTGTGTCTATAAATTTTATTTAATGCTACTTACTTTTTCTAACTTTTATGAATATTTATGAGCTATAATAGTTTACTAAAACCTATACTGTCTGTATTTTAAGTCTATACCTTTACATTGTCTGTTAGTGCCCTTAATTTCTGACTAATGTAAAGTTGCAGTTTTAACTTTTATAATTTGATTTTTAACCCCCTTATACTGCAGGAAGAGGTCTTGCAAAATTTATTGTATTCTGTACTATGTTTTTTTAAACTGGCACTCTCTGCAACCAAGTTTTTTTTTTAAATTTATACATTATGATAGGCCAAAATTCCTGAAATCCTACATAACTTAGTAGCTGATGGCTGTACTTTATTAGCTATTTACAGCTTTATTCCTGGGAGTGGACTGGCAACTTTGCATTCTGCCTTTTTATCAGCATTTTTCTGCATGTTTGGGATTTTTGCCAAATTTGCCTCAACCATTGAGCCCACGTGGCTCACCTATACCTTTTACCTTAATTTTCTTTTACTACATTAGATATAGAGGAAATCCCCTCCTTGGCAGCTTTTTTATTGTCACATATTGTGTAGCCTATCAAGGGCGATGGCTATTTTTCGGAAAACTAATTGAAATATGCACTAAAAAGATAACTTTATAAGTGGTCCTGAAGAAAAAGTACCATATTTTGTGTTAAATTGTGTCTATAAATTTTATTTAATGCTACTTACTTTTTCTAACTTTTATGAATATTTATGAGCTATAATAGTTTACTAAAACCTATACTGTCTGTATTTTAAGTCTATACCTTTACATTGTCTGTTAGTGCCCTTAATTTCTGACTAATGTAAAGTGCACTGCAATCTGTAAACTTACACTGTAATCTGTAAACTACTTAACAAATTAAGCCTGCCCTGTTTTGCCTTGAGTGCACTGAATAGCTATCACTACCCATTATTTAAATAAGCCTGTAAAAGAATTATGTTACTTTACCCTTAACTAATGAATGTATAATGTGAAGTATTTTGAGATTTGACTGAAATATCCCATGCCTTGACTATCACTATCACTACCTATTATTTAAATAATAACCCTGTAACAAAAATAATTCTGTCACTTTACCCTCAACTAATGACTGAATAATGTGAAGTAAGATTTTACTGAAATATACTATACTGAATACATAACTGAATATGAATGACATATTCTAAAACTTGACTAATATTTACATTAGCATCTACTGAACATTTAAAAATAGCTGTGTATATTCTGGAAACTAACTAAACCGAAATAATATATTTTGCCAGTGTTAACTAAACACAGATAAAAGAATAACTGAAACGG
This sequence comes from Protopterus annectens, assembly GCF_019279795.1. Classification (NCBI taxonomy): domain Eukaryota; kingdom Metazoa; phylum Chordata; order Ceratodontiformes; family Protopteridae; genus Protopterus; species Protopterus annectens. The sequence continues at coordinate 621,612,660 of NC_056732.1, read as the reverse complement.
GTACATGTTATATCCTAACTAATAATATTATACAATTGTCTGAAACATGAGAACATTTTGACAGTGTTACCTGAATACAAATAAACTGAAATTTATCTGAACACAGATAGACTGAAAACTACTACTGCTATACAATTCTCATGAACCTGAAACATGAATACATACATGATTGCTTTAACGTTAAACAAGCATTGAAGAAATAACCAAAACACATCAAATTTTGCCCTACATTGTTCCAGTCACTGATGAAGTAAAGGAAGGCCTGCTTTAATGTTGAAGTGTCCTCTTTATAGTTAGGCCTTTTAAACCCATTCTTTTCATTTCTTGTTTGATTGTATTTAGTATCAGGTCCTTAAAACAACATTTGCTGTTAATAAGCTCTTGCAAGTCTGTAGACAAACTGATTTTTTACATTAAATTTTAACACAACACTTAATTTTGACATACTATAATTTTCCAAAATGGTACTGTCACACTGGGGATGTGACAAGATTTCTGCTATTATTCTCTTTCCAGGCTGATTGGCTTTATTTAAAAATCCAAACTCCAAAGGATTTCTACTGACTGCAATTATCTTTGACATTTTAAACCCTGATAGCATGAAAACTGTCATGAGTAATGAAATGTATGGTCTGCTGTCCTTTTTAACCTGGAATAAAGTTAAATACACCAACTGATTTGGTGCTGAGCTATCATAACCTTTATATATATTTTGAAAATCTGGTATGTCACTGGCAACATTAACCTGAGCTACAGCATACTTTTGATTATCCTTTGGGATTGAACTTTGTATATTACTTACATCATTTGCACAGTCATTAACCATAGTGGACTGCCTTGTATTTGAAAAGCTAACTATAGTTAAATCAGTAACCCATTTAACTTTATTGGAAACAACTGCAACTAAGTACACACTATTGTTTCCATGTCTAGTATTTAGGACACTGTTTTTTTACATAAAAAAAACATTTAAATGCTGGGACTGGTGAAGTGTGTTTTACTGCTGCAATATCAGTATTTACAGGAAAATTTTCATTACTGGCATCTGATGCTTACCAAAATCTGTTTCTGTCTTACCACTAAATGGACAGCTTTTCCTAAGGTCTTAGCTTTAACAATTGCATTTAACTTCATAGTTGTATCAAGTTTCTGAACTTATTTTAAATCAAAATCAAAGTAATAATGTAAGACTGTGCATTTTTGCACCTATATATAATCAGTTTTAAATGTTGAACTTTTTTACATTTGTCTCATGATGCACAGATTTTAATATACTGTTGAGTGCTTAAAACTCCACCCACTGTCTCACCATCATCATTTCTTTAGTTGACGTCATTTAAATTTTTATTAGTACTGAATGCTGCAAGAATGTGCTATTACTGTCTACTTTTTTTGATAAATACTAAACTGTAATGCATTAAATGGATAGCATTGTCTTTAATTCAGCTTGTTAGGCTAGCTGTAATTTGAGCGGATATGCTTGGCAAACTGCCATCTCCATAAAAACATATGCAATCTTAAACTGATTACATAATGTACTCTTTTATACATAGGATCTGAATTTTTTAACTGTGCTATCACTTTTACAATGTAGCATTGACTTTAAATTTTATTTATTTATTTCCAGTTTGATGACCAGGGAGGTCCACTGGGCTCAAAGAGCCTGTTTTCAGTGGAGGCCCGGGGAGAAAAGCTCCAGTAATACATCAACAGTGGTGGTTAAATATAATTTAATTAGTAAGCAAATTAAACTAAATATTTTCTTGGATTCCACACTTGAAAAGATCCCTAGGGTCTTAATGCTTTCATTTCTAACATTTTTCTCAGAATTTGTACCTTAGCAGTTACTGCTATGGTGTTCAACCTACTTAGGTATTCAATTGTTGATTTATACACATACCCGTTAATATCATGATATGTTTTTTTACACACAAACATTATGAAGTATTTATTTGGTATGAAAGCAATCTTTGTTAAAAGTGTTTCAATTTATAAATTACTAATATTTATTCTTATAGATGTTTAGTGGTAGATCTTTTTGTTAATTAGTCATTTCGTTAGTGAGTTTTTTTTTTTTAATGAATAAGGTCTGGATTAGTAGGTTAGCCTTAATAAGCTGTCCTTATATATTGTAATTTGTCTCTGGCTTTTTAAGTTTCATTTCTAAGGTAGCACGTTTCAGTTTACATTATGGTGTTAAGGGGGAAGGGGGACTTGGTTAAATGAATGAGTTTAATGCTGTTACTGCTCTTTATAGAACCACCCTCTGTAACCACTCCCTTACTCCAAATAACCAGATTATATATAAATTAATGAATGTCTTTAATGCTTTTCATTATACTCAACTACCATCCCTTTTTTGTGTGTTTCAATAAAGGATATTCCATTTTTAACTCAACTGTGGACTACCTAATATTTTATTATCTTACAGTACGCATTTTAAAGTTAGAATTTTATTAGTGAACTAGGTGCGCTAACATACTTCAAGGAGGGAACTTCACACTATCCACACTACAAAGATTCTGTTTGGTTTGTTTTTGACCCCGTATAGGTTGCATACTGGGCTTTCTGAGATGTCGAGGGATACTACGGATTTTTATTTTTGCAGTTGTACACTGTGAGGTCTTTGCTATGTTTTATCTGTTCATTGGTCCCCTTGGACTGCAGTGTGTGTGTGGTTTTTCCACCACTGGGACCTTAAAATCGAAAACGACTGACTATTGCACTTGCGAGCAGCACCTACCTGGGAGGAGAATGATGAAGACAGGATTAATCTAGGGAACAGTAATGGTGAGGAGGTTCATAACCCATGTAAATAACAATTTTGACTCTTTTAATAAATTAGAAAAAGAACAAGAACACATGAAAAGGCTATTTTGGGAGCAAATTTACTCATAACAAAATATAGATAAAAAGAGACTGCCTATGGGGCTGTGCCTTAAGAAGAAGGCTATGTGGAATAATACGGATGAAACTCTGATGGCTGAATGGTTAGATATCTTAATGAATGCTAGCTACAACCTAATAAGGCTGCTCCTTAAAAATAACTAGGCTAAACAGGAGGCAACTAAAGCTGTAATCTCAGAACTGAAGATGGCTATATTAAATGAGATCCATAGATTTTGATGAGAGGATTGATTCCCTGAGAGAGAGGGTAAAAAGCTTTGAACACTCCATTAAACAACATAAACTGAAGAAGATGAGAAGGGATCAGGATGCTAAAGATGACCCTGAGAGATTTAATAAACCAAAAAACAAGAATAAAGACAGAGGATTTTTAACTTCAACAACTACAGAGATGGTAGCAGAAGATTTAACACAGGCTACTAAAAATGCCACCACCAGCAATCCCAGCAGGTTTTATGAGAGGGACATCAACACAAAGAACCAGACAGAGGTATAACACAGATGGAACAAGTCCCCCCACCATCTTCACAGATACCCTTGGCTACCAGCATACCTCAGAGGTCCAACAAGGGACAGCATTACCTAGATCAGCACCAGACCCAGAATCACAGAATAGACCAGAACTATCAGAGATATGGTGGATGAACACCTGAAATGGAACCAACACCAGATCCAGGATAGATAGGACAACTGAGACCAAAAACGAAACAGCTACCAAAAGCAGCATCTGAAACACCACCAAGAGGGACATTACCATCAATACAGACATCAACTACAACACCAACAGGACTAGTACCAATACCATTACCAGTACAAATGTCAGAGCTCCAGAGGAGAACAATACTATTAGAGTCACCATGAAGACTGCCACTACACTCCCTGGAGACTCCATAGGGCACAAGAGGAGTTTCAATGATCCCCCAACCTCAGCCATAGCCTCTCCGGAATACCAGAAAACCAAACAATGGACAGGAGTGAGGGAAATGGAATACTTTTTACATTCTGTAAACTAGCAAACATTCCCCTGGATTCATGAAGCTCTGCGCAAGTCGGGTGTAAGGCTTGCGCCAGCCGTGTGGCATAGATGTGGAGTAGTCACTCCATATGCATATTAATGAAGGTGCGCAGCTGCCACAGCCACGTGCATAGGAAACGTCAACGAGTGCAAGGGGCATATCGAAGTTGCGCAGGGAGGCGTGTCAATGTCGGCTTTCGAGGAGCAACCTAAACTGCTGAATATTATATTCCGCCAGCAATAGTAATCGTACCTATCAGTGTCCATGGAGACTGAAACGTATGCAAAGCAGAGTCCCTGCGAACAGAAAATGAAGACTCAAACACAAATACATGGTAGGGAATAACAGGTCTCTACCCATGAACAAATGACAGGAAAACCATGTGCCTGTAGTCCAACGTAGTGTTGATAGCTATACCAGCTATACTATCCCAGCCGAGTGTAGCCTCCCGGACATCTCAAATGCGCAGGTGAAAGCTGCTCTCTCTAAAGCTAAAAACACAGCATCAATGGGACCGGATGGTGTCCCCGGCTGTGTGCTACATGAGCTAAATGAGGAATTAAACTCGCACATAAGGCAGCTGTTTAATCTCAGCCTTACCACAGGATACGTGCCCAAGGAGTGGCGTACGGCAACTGTGGTCCCACTCCACAAAGGCGCCGCCTCTATGGACCCTGGTAATTACCGCCCCATAAGCTTAACAAGTCTAGTCTGCAAAGCTATGGAGAGGATCATAATGGAGCTCATAAACAAAGATATAGGGGACTTGCAGACATTGGACCCGACCCAGTTTGGCTTTGTCAAGGGAAGATCATGCCTTTTGAACTTGGTCGACTTCTTCGAAACAGTCACCAAGGCCATTGATGAGGAAAGGCAGTCCATACAGCCTACCTTGACCTTGCAAAGGCTTCGACACAATACCCCACTCGGGTATTGTAGAAAAACTTACCAGCTTAAATGTAAACCCATATGTCACAAGATGGGTTGCAAACTGGCTTAAGGACAGAACCCACAGGGTTAGAGTTGCTGGCGCTATGTCAGACTCCAAGCCGGTCACAAGTGGTGTCCCACAGGGCTCGGTCCTTGGCCCCCTATTGTTTGGCATCTACTTCTCAGAAGTACAGGCCAACATGGGAGGACTTTGGCTGACAAAGTTTGCAGACGACTGCAAACTGGGCGCCATAGTGGAAAGTGCATCGGACACGGATATCCTTCAGAAGGGACTCACGGAAACAGATAGCTGGTGCCAGAGCCATGGCCTTAAGTTAAACGTCAAAAAATGTATAGTCATACCCTTCGGGAAAAACAAGGTAACCACAAGCTACCATATAGGTGGCAATCCACTAAGCACAGAAGAGGTTATCAGGGACCTGGGGACCCAGGTTGACAGTGGCCTTTCTTTTGACACTCACATTGCTAAAGTGGTTAGAAAGACCTTCTACATTGCCCACCTGATCATGAAGGGATTCACATCCAGATCTAGTGAGGTCATTGTTCCCCTGTACTCTTCACTTATCAGACCAATGATCGAGTACAATGCCCCATTCGGGATGTATCTCACCCGACATCTGCAGCAATTGGAGAGACCCCAAAAGTTCCTCACCAAAAGGATAAAGGACTCCAAAATCTGTCATATGCTGCCAGATTGAAGAAACTCCAGCTCTATTCAGTCGCATACCGTCTGCTCAGAGGTGACATGTGCCTGACATACAAGGCCATGTCAAACCCGGAATTAATGGACATGCTCCACCTCAAAAAATCCAAATCCACCAAAACCACTAGAGCAAGCGACTTAAACCTTAGCACGGATATAAAATAGGACGTGCTGGAGGGATAGATTTATCACTCAGAGACTCCCTATGCTGTGGAATAAAATCCCGGTCCATGTGAGGCAGAGCACCTCACTGACTCTGTTCAAGAGAAATCTAGACCTGTGGATGGGAGATCGTAGGTTTACCCCAGGAATCATCTCTGTGTCACTGCTGGACAGAGGCACAACAAACTAATGGGCACAGTATTTTTTCATATAAGGGGTGGCGTAAGCCACAAAAATTTGGGCTAGGCTTATAAATGCCTTAGGGCAGATAGCCTAGTATAAACCTATGAACCTATAAACCTATGAACCTATGTGGAAGTGAAACGTATCAGATGTTAGCGTGCCGCCAGTAGGTACGTCCAGTCCAATGGAGAGGGTCACCAGCCGACTGATAATTTGGGGGAGGGAACATAGCTGTGCAGATGTGTCCATAACAAAATACATGAGGAGAAATGTAGACATAGGTAGTGACCATATGTCTGAATCATATCCCACAAGCCATGTAATAGTCACATACAAAAGGTATGTCCGTATTTCACATACCAAATGTGATAGGAAATAGCATACGCATGTAAACAAAACAGAAGGAGCATATAAATGAGCCATAACAACACGGACACATGTAGGCCAAAAGGAACAGTATGATCCATACCGTCGACCAAGATTACCACCTGTCCCACTTTGCGAGTGACAGTCCCCTCTGTGGGCAGATGTGTCCTGACACAAACATGTAAAACTGGTAAATGTCCAGAGAATATAGGACATAATTCCTCCGTAGACGTCATGCAATAGTTGCATTAAACATATTTCACTGGATGTATAATACATAAATGTCATAACAAACAGAATAAGATACCAAAATGCTACAAGAATAAGCTTAGATATAGGCAGGAATTGTAAGTTCTATCTGCCGAACTGACCGTGGGTATGTGTCGGCCTGTAAAATATGCTGTGTTCACCACAACTGTCACAGTAGGGTTGCCACCCTTACAAATGGCCAAAGTGGGACATGTTTGGTACAGACATCAGACTGTACAGGCCGACACATACCCATGGCCAGTGCAAAGGACAGAACATAACTGTTTTCCCTACAGAAAAGCATATTCCTGTGGCATTTTAGTTGCTTATTCTGTTTCTCATAACAGTCAGGTATTTCAGATACAGAATTATCTGTTTAATGCAACTATCACATAGAATATAAGAAATATATTTGTCCTAAAATCTCAGGACATTTGCCATGTTGACAATTACATGTCAGGACACAACTGCACAAAGAGGGACTGTCCCTCGCAAAGTGGGACAGATGGTAACCCTCTGTCACACTGTGGCCAATTGAAAAGGTGGAAACACAACCGTTGACTGTGTGGAGGCAATGTCCACAACAGTTGGACATGTGTAAGGAATAGCTTGGACATAGGAAAAGGTGCCATCCTACCAATGAGTAGAACAGGCTGGCAAAATCCGGAAGGCAGCTGTATAATCCAAACATGTATGTGACACAGTCGAACGGGTAGTACCCAGCTACACCAACCAAGTAATGAAAGTGAAGTAAGGGCGTGTACCTATGTGCGTGAGGTATAGCATGTGGAAAGCAAACATGGCAGGGTAGTCCACACAACCATAAAGGTACCCAACACATGTAGGGTAGTCAATGTGTAACTCTGGCCGTGTCATGGGCCAACAACCAAAGTAGTGTTCTATGGGGTGTGAGTAATTTGCGTGTGAGGGGTGTGTGTTTAATGGTAAATTCCTCAAAGGTGATACTTGTGTCATATGCAGAAAAGGTGAACCGGAAGTGTATGAGGGGGCAACGGGTGAAGTGGAAAGAAACACAACCTCATGTAGAAACAGCTGCAAGACAAGCAGACAGGCCATAGTGTAGAACACAATCTCACAAACATATAAATATGGAAATATGCGAGACAAATGTATAGATATGGCACCATCACATACCCACAGATGGGTCCTGATGGAACTGGCCATAACAAACGCAACACACCTGGATGCATAATAGCCTACCCAGCATACCCTCCACAACACACAACCTGCCACCATACCAGAACATCCACCAAATCCAGCCGTACTTGGTCCACTGGTTTGTTGCAGAAACAGCTACACACAGTGACCCCTATGCATATGTAGTAGGTATTGTCACCCTAGGCAGTGTCAGGATTGCAAACCATGTATCCCCTGCAGGTAAAACCCCCTGCACGTTTTTGTGAAGCCACAAAAATCTTCATTATCTAACTTGTTTTGGTCTTGACTAATTTTTGGGATATCCCTCATGGGATGACCAACTTGTGTAAATAGTAGAATGGGTATGACGACATGCTGTCCAATCCAATAGATATCTGGACACAAGTCAGAACGTGCAGTGGAGGTCCATGACACTGTCCAGCCCTAAGTGGGCATGCATAACCTACCACCCAGGATAAAATACCTTCCCGTGACGCACGTGTCCAGACACGAATAGGAGGGAGAATATAATGCACACATTTGCAAAGTGAAAAATGGCATGAGGGCGAGGAAGACACTACGTAAACAGGTCAACCCTGATCAAGTGTGAGGGACACTGACTGTGTGCAGTCGTGACTGACCATACCTGTCAACCTGTGTGAGCAAAATATCTGGACAGAGCCATGAATATAAGTGAGACAAAGGTCCAAAATCAGGGATAATTTGTAAACATATCTCTTAGAAACATAGAATTTGATAGCATAACAGTTTGCACATTGGCATTAATGTCTGGAGTATGAAGTCTGAAACCCAACTGTCTGTCAGCACGTTCCGACTGCAGTCTTTAATGCTGAGCTACTGCTGTGCCAGAACACAACAGCATATTACAGAGGTCTGTGCCATACCACTCAACTGTCCGGATATTCGCAGAATGACTAGGGTCACCACCTGTCCCACTTTGCGAGTAACAATCCCTCTGTAGGCAGTTGTATCCTGTGAAAAAAATCAAGACATAGCAAATGTCCTGAGAGTTTATTTCCTAATTTACTTTAATAGTCACATAAAACAGTTATTTTATATATGAATCCTCAATATGTTATGTGAAGTAGCATAAGCAATTCAAATGTTACTAGAATAAGCTCTTATATGTACAAAAAAGGTTAAAGTTCAGTACTATGCACGGATGTAGGTATGTTTTGTCCTGGAAAATCTGACATCTCTCCAGAACATATACCACTTTGGGCAGTCGAAAAGGTGGCAACCCTAAGAATGACCACAGGTTTGCCCCATAGTGTTGGAGTGTGCCTCCGACAATCTACACCAGTGTGGTAAATAGCTGAGGATTGACATCACTAAATAATGAGAAATATCATGAGTATAAGACTCCACAACCTGCAGAAAAGTCATGCTAATGCAAAACCTAGCATTCTATCAACGTTGTAAGCTTGTAAGAGCAATCGTTAAAATGTGTCCCTAATTGTCCCCCCATCGTGTAGGTTTTGCGCAGGTTCGGTGCTCTAAGAGGTTGAGAGGTATGGTCCATACATATTTACAGAAACAGCCCTTCACACTTGTGTAATGTACAACCGCATACCTGTAGTCACTTCATGTCCAAAAATAATAATCCCCGTATGACTGTATACAGGTAATAGTCAAATGTGAGTGGGAACACCCCTCTCTGTGGAGTATGGACTGTAACAACCCCACCCATAATATGTAATGCCAACAGAATAAGCTGCTGACAGGTGCCCAAACACCTGTGTCTATAAACACAGGTAAAACTTCAAAATAAGGAGATAATCCCTGTCCATATGCTTCGTCTGACATTTGACCTCGACCAGGGAAGTTCCGTTCACCAGGTGGACAAGCCTAAACCCAGATCACTACATGAACACCCTGACAATCAAAGACCTGTATGTGGCTGGACTATATGCCCTGGTGTTCTGCATATCCTTGGAGTGAATAACAATGCAGCCGGAGTCCACAGCAATAGGCAATAGGGAATATGTAATATGTAGTACCGCCTTTTTCCCAGCAGGAGAATGGATGCCTGTGTCGTAGGTGAAGAGGTGAGGCATATGTTGATGTAGCTAAGTACTATGGGTATGCATATCAATGAGGGAGAACACCAATAGAATAGTGGTTCCGGTATCCGGCCAATGTGAATGCAGTCCCGGTTGACCTACGACCACTGCACATATAACTTGAAAGTGTAATGAAAGCGTTTGTGCAGTACACACATTTAAATATGTAAAGGTGAACGTGTGTTTCGCAGTAGTCTGTAAACTGGAATACAGATATGTAACTGTTACGGTCAGAATTATGAAAGTTCACGGAAGCACAATTATCTATGAAACATATGTAACCCACAATAAGGATATGCATGTGCGCCTGCGCATGTGTAATCTGCTCACAGAATAGAAAATGAATGGTGTTTTCCCCACGTTCTATGTACATGGCTCATACCTGTTAAACCCGTAAAGTATGAAACCGAACAAAGCCATGACAACAACTGGTACAAATAGGGACAATCCCCAGATACTGCCCTAACAAACATATAAAGTGGATAGAATAACAGGTGTGTCACTGGCATGGATTCTCTGAAGGGTATAAAGTCGTAACCTGAAATGTTTGTCATTATTTACCAATGTCAGTCTTTAATGATATGCCACTAACTTGCCAGATAGACACAAGGTTATGAAAAATGGACCACAAATAGGGACAATCCCCAGATATTGCCTAACAAACATAGAAAGTGGATAGAATAACAGGTGTGTCACTAGCATGGATTCTCTGAAGGGTATGAAGTCATAACCTGAAATGTTTGTCATTATTTACCAACGTTAGTCTTTAATGATATGCCACTAACTTGCCAGATAGACACAAGGTTATGAAAAATGGAGCAAAGATAAGAGGCAAACAGCTGTACATGCAGCAGAAATCTGTACAGTTGAAAGGTATGATATGGAGATATATATACACATATATCCACAGAAATAATCCAAAGCAAATTACGAGATGAGGAATGTACAGACATATGTATATATGTACAGATATATATATCTATACAAACACGATACGTGAATAGATATATACACAACAAACATATGTCCCTGTACATATAACACATGTATATAAATAGGTCACGGTATAGCTAATATGGATAGACAGACAGACATGCATGAAAGGAGAATACACCGATGGTTTCCAAACCATTTCCCAGAAAGTACCAGTGTGACAGGGCCTGCAAGTCCTACACGTTAAACATGAATATAGGTGTCCTTTGCAGGACCCCAAAAATTGATCCATATGAAGTGCGAACCATCATTGATGCTAAAGACATCACAGCTGCAACTACGATATAGCTGTGCATGCAACAGTAGCAGGTGCAAGGGTAATAACACATGGGTCGATTGAATGTATGACGTACGAGCTGATATCCGCAGAGTGGGGAGTGCTTGGAAGTGTCCTCACACTTTATTATCGCTCACATTAAACATGTCTAATGGGTACTGTGGAGGTGTGTCAGGTATGGGAATCATGGGTATGCAGAATTGGGCCAAGGTATTGATTGGCAGAGATCTATTAGGTACGCCCCATGGGAGTGATCAATATACCTATGTGGGTATAGCACATGCCTGTATTCACCAAAAAGGTGCAACCCATCCACTGGATATTGTGTAAACCATTGGAGGAAGATGTAGGGACCTATATCAGTGTCATGTAGGTGATTATCATGGATGGACACACATACGAACAAGATGGTAACCATACCTGCCAGAATGTCAGAATAAGACAGCTGGACTAAGGCATAGTACACGACAGACAAATAGGGACTATATTAAATATACCTCAGACAAAGTCAGACCATTGATAGAATAATTGTGTAGTCAGGAATATGAATGTTATGAGAGTTAGTAATCATGAAATAGAAATGTCAGTCATGATTACCTAACCACACAGTCTGTCATGGCTTGCCAGCAATCTATCAGAAAGGCACATTATCATGACAAATGTAACAGAATCATAGGTCAAACCCCAGGGCGTATATCCATAATGTGTACAGGTGAGAGCTATGAAGATAACCCGTCCTAATGAAATGTACAGAACTAGTGATACTAGGTGGACAGGTGAGAAGAAAGACATCAGGACAAATGAGAAAACATGTACAAGTCATAAGCATGTTTGTCCACAAATGTGAATTACAATGTATGGCCTGTGAAAGTCAATGTGGAAGGTTAATAGACTCAAATGACATGTGTCCCTCAGGGTGTCATGCAGTGTCACCGATACAGTGTCCAGTCCCCCATACTCGTATGTGAGCTCTGCCACTGACGGAAAGCACAAATACCGGCGTACACATAAGGTACATGATGGAATAAGTAGTGTGGATAAGCACCTGTTGGCCTGTGTGAGGAATATAACCCAGTGGGTGGGTGTGTCCTGCAATAGGAATGTAATGGTAACTGGCCTGTGATGGCGCCATGTATTGTGTGTATTGGTGTAACTGTACAAATGTGCAGATGTATGCCTTATATGTGTGGTGTGTTCCTCTCACAATCTGTATCTGTCTGCCAAATACCTGAGAACTGATGTCATTAAATAATGATAAGCATATGTGTTTAAGACCTCAAATCTCTCAGAAAGGTCATACTAATGCAAAACCTATAATACTGTCAACTATCTACATTTGTAAGAGCAATATGTCGAATCTGCCCCTATCTCTCCCCCCATCATGTTAGGCTTTGTACAGATGTTTTGCACTAGGAGGTTGATACGTATGATCAGAAACAGATACATGTCTGAGGAAATAGCATTACTGACCGCAAGATAATGCAGAAGGTATGAAAAGCGCTGCAGTAGGAAGTTCATCCGCAGGTATGTGCTGGCATATCAAATGGCACAGCAGTCTACAGGAAGTACCTATAGGGTGTCACCTTTACCAATGATGACAGTGGGACATACCCACAGCCATGCATACACCACAAATAGACATAGCACACAGCAAAGCCTAGGCCATGCTACACGACGCCTTCGGCGTGTATGGATTGAGTGAGAGTACAGCAAGGAAAGATGACTGCCAGGCTATTCAGCAAACACCTGCAGGGGTGTGCAAGACCGCCCATAACACGAACATTGCACGGACAATGTTGGGATTTGCAGCATACCCCATTTGTATGTGTAAGCTATACAAATGATGTAATGATACATGAAACAGTAAGCTGTCCGTGCAAGAGTAGAGTTATATGCAGAAATGTGCCCGGATGTTATGCGACTAACGTTTTACACGTTGCTAAATGGAGAAATGACAGCTGCAAATACAGTATGAATACAGTCGAAGAAGCATGCCAATGTCCAAGTCTAAGACCAGTGGCGGCTTTGTCCATTGGATATCAATGAACCAGTAGTTGTCCTCCCCGATCGCTGGTGTGGAAGCATAGAGCAGTGCCACGAGAATGTGCTGTGCTTCAAAACAAGACATATGGATAATATACATACAAAATGTAGGTTTAGTTAGATGTTAGTACACCATGCAGATGAATGGCAAGCTGGAGACAACATGGCTACTGCGTATTGGTACCTATGTGTGGAAGCGCTCTGTCAGAGATGCAACGAAGCATTTGTAGGCAATGTGAGGCAAGTGAGGCAAGTGAGGCTGAGGATAGTGAATCACATGTCATGCCATATGGGCCAAGCCTCTACAGTGTAGTGTAGGTTAAGGGGACTATTAGAGTAGAAGATAGGTGACAACAGGAGTGTGTATGTACAAAACACTGTAACCTTACCAGAGCATTGTCACATGTGTGCTGTCAGTACTCAGTGGAAGAGGCATGTCATGAGCTATCCTAAGGAATGTCAGGAGACTGACGGCGTACACCATGGATACCACCGATGTGACCTGTAAACCTGCCCACAATGTGTCTGCACCCGTGTGCACCAGTAAGCCCAAGTAAGCATGTGTGCACACGTGTTAGCCCGTGTGCGGGTGTGGAAGAATGAGTAAGCTAGTGTACGAATGGTGAAGCCCGTGTAATGTCGTGTATGCATTTGTAAGCAGGTATACATGTGTACTACACACATCACACACGTACTGCACACACAGACACACATGCTGCCAATACTACACACATCAGTGAAATGGCACATGGATGGAGACTACATCATCAGAGTTAACAGTGCTGTAAACCATGCTACAGTGATGGTCATAGCTGCAATGCATCATGCCTGCTAAAGTACATCTGGAAGTAACACACTGTGTGTTAACAGCATGCTAACATCAATACAGTGGAATAAAGCCACTGTGTGCAGCAGCACCATGTTAGTCAGATCCTGCATCAATGTTACACATCACAGGTGGTGGCACGGGTGACATCATATGCACAGGGTATGGTGTTAACATGTCCAGAGCTGTCATAGAGCCATCCAATGTATACTTAGGTGTGTGTGTGTGAGGGACAATGGTTATTGCATGGACCAATGGTGGTGGTGCAATGGGTGTGTGTATGTGATAGCCATGTCTGTTTATGGTAAGTGTGTGTGTCTGCATATACACAGGTACAGCATGTGTCAGCCATATACAGGAGGTTGTGAGACAGTCACAGACCGTACCTGCCAGGCTGTAGAGATCTACATTACTGGCCATGGACACCACTCCATGCATCCAACACAACCCAGTCCTGCACCTGTCAATGTCTACACATACAGTCCTGGGATCTGTACCACAACCTGTGGATAAACGTGCATCTGTAATGTTAACCTGGGGTGCATAGAATTGACAGTTACTACAGACGGATATGAGCCGTACTCACACTCCAATGTAGAAACCACTGCTGACTGTTGCCGAGATCTGCATACGACCAGTCAAAGGTGCTGCACTAACATTGTTTCCAATGCCCATGTAATACCCAGCAACACAATAACCGGTCACTACACATGTATAACCCACGATCATTGGATTCCAAGATGGCTGCCAACTAGACTAGTCCCTACTCTTTGAGCTCCTCACAGCTATTTAACTTTTGTTTTTTTTACAACTTTGTACCAATCTTTTTCCTCAGTTTTAATTTTACAAAAAGATTTTATAAATCTTTTTCTACGCATTTGGATTATTTTTTTCTTTGGACTTCTTATCCTGGGATTTATTTTACCTCAGAACAATTTTGTTCTCTCAGCTGCTTGGGCACCTGCTGCTTCAGTTTATTCCTGGATCCTGATATCCTGTCAGTTGCACTTCATCTCTGGGCATGGCTACAAAATCTGACTCCATGGAGACTCAGCCTACAAAGGCCAAATTTTCTTCAATGCTCTCTCCTGAAAAAGATTCTAGTTCAAAAAGATTAAGGACATCTAAACAATCTACTGAAACTTCCAAAGTAAGTAATAAAGACTTAAATGATTCAAATTTTCATTTAGATGAACTAAAAGTAGCATTAAAGCCTATCCAAAGTGCTATCCAAAATTTCTCAGAACAATTTGCTGACTTTAGTAAAACTTTAAAGCAAATAAATGATAGAATGGATATGATTGAAAATAGAAATTCTGCTTTAGAGATAAAAACTGATTCATTGGAAAGTGACCTTAAGTCTAAAGATAAGATTATTTCTGATATACAAGCTAAACTGTTGGATTTGGAAGCCAGGAGTCGTAGAAATAACATCATTATTTGTGGTTTGCCAGAATCTTATGACAATAAAAATTTGTTATCTGTGACTAAGAACATCTTTGAAACATTGTTAAACTGTGAAACATCCTCAAAATCTATAATTGTAGAGAGAGTGCATAGAGCATTACGTGCAAGACAAGATTCTTCCTCACCAAGGATTATTTATACTAAGTTATTAAACTTTCAAGATACTTTCCAGATCCTGGAAGCAGCTAAAAGTAAAAAACAGTTCATATGGAAGTCTCATAAACTGTCATTTTCTCAAGATCTTCCTTCTCAAATAAAACTAAATAGACAAAAACTTTCTCCCTATTGTGCTGACTTGATAAAAAGAGGGATAAGATTTCGTATGTCTTATCCAAATACCTTATCTTTTACAGTCAATGACAAAAGGTTTGTGTGCTCTGATCCCAAGGATGCTAAAGATATATTTTTTAAAACTTTTAAAAAGCTTCCTGATTCTGTATCCTAATATGTTACTTCTTTAATGGATTTCAAATGTGATGTTTTTCTGTCAATATTTATACTTTAGGATGTACATGTCTGTTATTGCCTAATCTTATTTTATTCTAATAGTTGTGTTAAATATATCTTTTCCTTGTTATGGCAAAATTTTAATTTTATTGTGATATTATATGCTTTCCAGATTTCTAGTGTTACTTTCTGATTTTTAATAGTCTTGTAGTTATCTTTTTTTTCGTTCTGCGAATGTAGTGTGTTAGTATTTTCTAGATTTTAGATTACAGTCCCCTGCGCCAGTTGTATGGTTTTTGGAGGGAGAATTTTTGCTTCTCGAGACTATCCAAGGAGAAAATCTTCTGCTTGTATCACCAGCTGCATCTTTACTTGGTCACGCACCTCTTATGGACTCTCAGAGACTGATGGTGACGTCATCACTTGCTGAGGAGGTCCGTTGGCTTCGCATTCATAGTGGCGCTTCTCTTCAGCACTTATTAGAGTTCAGGAGTGATTTTATAGCTTTTTCTCCATTTACAGTGTGTCTGAGACTAAGCGATGGTCATTTTCAGTATTTAATAAGGTATATTTCCACAGTACCACCAGCGATTCTTCACATGACTTTCTCGCTTTAATGCGAGTATTTGTTTTTGACTACTAAGGCGGAATTTGCTCTTATTTCAACAGAATAGGTTAGTCTCATTCATTTTAAATAATAAAAATGGGCAAATAAGAAAATACATTTTTCTTATGATATGTTTTTCAGCGTATTTTAAACTATAACATAATATCAAAATATTTGTTTAGTTACACTGTTTTCTTGTTTTAAGAACTTCACGCAATTTACTACAAGCAGTATGAGGGTATTATAATCTACGTTACTTTTGGCAAGTTAATACACAGATAAACTGTTGTAAAGTTTATATAGGGTTATCTCTTAATATTATTAGGTATAGTATACATGTTTATGTTTAAGCTGTTTGACGTTTTTGGAGTTTAACTTACTTGTTTTGTTCTATTTGGGTATTCTAAAGAGCGAGTGTATGAGAACTGTGTGGTTTACATCCTGTTACTATACTGCTTCTTTATACTCTAAAAGTGCATTATAACCTTACAACTAACAGTGCTATTGATACATGCATTTTAAGAATTATTTTCTCAATCATACAATCTGCATTAGTATCCTTTTAATCTTTATCTTTGAATTTGTGAATATACTGTAGGTTAAGGTATTGTCCAGTAGTTTTTTCTTTGTATTCATCTTTTAACACTAGATGGTGCTAAAGTCTATTCAATATATAGTAAACTACTGAGAGCTGCTGCTGTATAACAGCTATTTTGGCAGTTAACATTCATTTATATGGGGTTGATTATAGAGATTAAATCTCTTGGGGGATAGACTTTGCTGTATTTGGACCATGTTTAAATGCTTATACCATAATTTTAGATATTTTTGTCACAGTTATTCTCTACTTGATTATTGAGAATTTTGCTGTATTTTACTGTGCGATTATTTGATAATGCATAGTTTTATCTTGTTTTGCAAACATTTATAGCTATTTTCTTTATATAATTAAAACATCATTTTATATATGATACGATTAATACTAGTTTCACATAGGGTTATTTATATATATAGTAATGTTATATCTGTCTTTTACTATTTATATACGTTATTTCACATATGTTTGTTTTTATCATAATATTTGTTATGCGGTGTTGTTTTTGTTAATCATAAATTGTTTTTCTTTTTTTGAAATATTTGAGGAAATTCATTTTATTCTTATATATTTTTACTTAATAATAGGAGCTTGTAGTTTAATATATTAAGTAGGGATTGAGTATGTTGGACATCTTGAAATTAGTTAGTCTTGTACATAGGTTTAGTAGTATAATACTGGTTTTAATTTTTGTTAGGCTTTCATTTAGTGTTTTTTATGTTAATCTGATGCTATTAATATCTAAAATTACAACTTCTACTTTATTCACATCTGATCTTCCTTTATCAATAGCTGATTGGTGGGTAGGCACTAGGGTTAGGATGAAGGATATGAGTAAATTTTATATTATTTTTGATATTATTTTTCTTCTACAAGGGATATTTTTTGATTTGATTGTATATTCAAACACTGTTCAGATTAAGTCTGTTTTTTTATCTCTCGGATGTACTGGTTTAAGTGTTGTTGGGATTTTACTCTGTGTTTTGTTTACAGCATCAATACTGGTTGTTTGCTTTGAATATGCCAGTTGATATAATATTGGATTCTTGGAATGTTAGAGGAATTCAAAGCAAAACAAAAAAGTCATTATTGTTTCATTTGATTTTTAAGTCACAGGCCAATATTTGTTTTATTCAAGAGTCCCATATCCCTCGACTTGATTGGGATAGAGAGAGGAATAAAAAATGGATCAAGAGGATTATAGCTTCAGGGGACTCATCTAATTCCAGAGGAGTAGCCATAATCATTAAACAAAAATTCATGGGGAACATTATTGATGAGAAATTTGATAATGAGGGTAGATGGTGTTTGTTTACCGCTTCTATTCATGGTCTTGATAAACCTCTTTTAGTTTTAAATATATATGGCCCATGTAATCTACAACATTTGTTCATTCTAAAAATCTATAATATTCTCACACCATATAAAGACCACTATATTATAGTAGGTGGTGATTGGAACGCAGTAATAAATCCAGAAATTGATTGTTCTCGTTCCACTGCTTCTTATAACTATCAATCTACTCTGGCTCTTAATGATTTGATGATGGAGTATAGTTTAATTGATCCATTACATACTGTTAAAATCTCAAATAGGAATGATATTTATACCTATTACTCTAAGTGTTATCGTTCATGGTCCAGATTGGATTTTTTTCTAATCTCTGATTCTATCTCAAAATATATTTTAGATTTTACTATTGAACCTAGATTTTTTTCAGACCATTCAAGAATCTTATTAAAATTAAACATACATACTAATATTAAAAATAATATCAATTTAAATAAATGGTCTTTAAACAATAATTTACTACAGAATGAAGAAATTTGTAAACAATGTTCTAAAATTTTACAGGAAATGGAAGGTAACCTAGGGTCATCAGATATCCCTTATGACATACAATGGGCTGCATGTAAAGCGAGATTAAGAGGATTGTTTATCAGTAAAGCCGCCTATCTCAAAAAACATTACTTTAAGAAAGAGGAGTTCTTAAAATCTAGAATTCTATCTCTGGAAAATCAACTTCGACTGAACCATGACTCTAATATAGAAAAGCAAATTCTTGAATGCCAGAAAGATTTAATTTTGCTTCATCAAAATAATCTATCTTTAGCCGAGCAAAAGTTACTTGCTTCATATTCAGAATGGGCCCAAGTTCCTTCTAAACTATTAGCTAGAATTATTAAAATTAATTCTGACAGACCAAAAATCTCATCTTTGTTTTATAAGAATAAATTGTATAACACGGATGAAGAAATTATTCAGCTCTTTACTTCACTTTATACTGATTTATACTCAAATTCTTCTAATTCTGTTAATGATAATTATATAAAAACCTTTTTAAATTCTTTACATTTCCCTAAATTAAATGATAACCAACAAAGATTGCTTTCTGCTCCTATATCTTTACAAGAAATTTCGGATTCAATTGATAATCTTAAATCTGGTAAATCTCCTGGTCCAGATGGTTTCACTCCGAAATTTTTCAAAACTTTTAAATTGGTAATTCTTCCCTTTCTTTTTAAAGTATATAATCATATAAGAATTAATGATATTTCAGATATTCATTGGAATACATCTAAAACTATCTTAATTCTGAAAAATAATAAAGAAAAATCAGACCCAGTTAATTATAGACCCATTTCTTTAATAAACGTAGATATTAAGATTTTATCATCTATTTTGGCTAATAGATTGAAACAGATTTTACCCTCAATTATTTCTCAAGATCAATCTGGTTTTATGTCCCACAGACATGCTTGGGATAATACACTGTCCTTAGAGTCTATCATTCATCTTATTAAAAAAGATGCAAACCCAATATATGCTCTGATTATTGATGCATCAAATGCTTTTGACAGAGTCTGTTGGAATTTTCTCTTTCAAACTATGTTTTGTTTTAATATTCCTTTATTCTTTATAAACTTTTTAAAAGTATTGTACAAAGATATGTTTACCAGACTTTACATTAATGTTCACTTTTCTTCTCCTATAAAGATTACCAGAGGATCGAGGCAAGGTTGTCCACTGTCTCCCTTTCTTTTTAACATTTATTTAGAACCTTTGTTGCTGTATATTATTCAGAACACTTTTCATAATGTCCCTAGAATTCTTAACACGAAAATTTATTTCTCAGCCTTTGCTGATGACTTAGTAATTTACTTTCAAACTCCATTATCTGACTATAGAAAAATAACAAATTCTATTGATTACTTCTCTTCTGTTTCAAACTATCTTTTAAATTCCTCTAAAACTTATATATTTCCTTTAAATCGTTTAGTCCATAAACCATTTCTGTTTTCAGATCACCAATTTCAGTTTACTTTTAGTATAAAATATTTAGGTATCAATTTAGAACACAATAATAAATCTTCTTTTCAAAATAACATAAATAAAGTTTGGAACTCAATATTATCTGATATAAACAGATGGGAACATTTAAATCTTTCACTTTTATCAAAGGCGGCCATAACTAAAATGAACATTTTGCCTAAATTCCTTTACCATTTCTCTTCGTCTGACCAGATAATTCCGAAATCTTTCTTTGAGTCTGTAAATAAAGTTTTGGCTAAATTTTTATGGTTCCCCAAATCGGTTGGAATTTCCTATTCCAGATTATCAATTTCTAAGGATAAAGGTGGTTTGGGTCTTCCTAATCTATATCTCTATTATTTGATTGTTTCATCTAATAAACTTTTCACCATATCTAATTTCAAGAATATTTCTCATATAAATCATTCTTTATGGATAAAAATGTGGTATAATTACATCATATCTAAAAATATAAACCCAGAAGCTATTCCTTTTATCTCTTTGGACATCATATCTACTAAAAATCTGTCTATCTTCATTAAACAAAAGATTAAAGCTTTTCAAACTTTACTTAAACTATGTAATCTAGATAAGATATCTCACTTTATTCAACCAATTCATCTAAACCCAAATATAATGATAGATAACAATCCTTTTAACTTAAATTATTCTCTAATAAAAAGTTTAAAAGTTGGAGATATTTTGAAACATCTTGACTTATCTCTATCTGATTGGCGTAAGATTTTGAAAGTTAATTGGAATTATTCGCCAATTCTTCATCAATTAAGAGTAATAATTAAAAATAAGTTTTTATGTATAGATCCTATAGAACATCAAATGAATAATCTCAACACGATTATCAGAATATTATCTTCATCAGATAAAATGCTTTCAAATTCCTATAAGTTGATAAAGAGCTTAATGATGGATCACAATTGTCTTTTGTCTAATGTCTGGTTAAATTATAATTCCCAATTATCTGAGTATCAAAAACTCTTAGCTATCAGATATACAAAGGAATTTATCCCTTTTAAAAAATTATTATACACACAATTAATGATTAACAATGATGCCTATTATACCCCGTATAAATTAAATAAATTTAACCCAAACAACTCCTCATCATGTTCATGTTGTTATCACCCCCAAGCAGATCTCCTCCATATTTTGTGGTATTGTCATTTTTCTCATAGATTATGGACCTCTTTGAAAGTCAGACTACAGAGAATGGGGTACCATAAGTCTACATTGTCCTGGGAATTTGCTATTCTTCATATCCCATTAATTCATCTTTCAAAATTAGATACTCATGTTATCATCTTTATTTGCTCCTTATTAAAACTTTACATAACCCAAAATTGGCTTGATCATACCAAACTAAATTGGGTTACTTTTCAGAAAATGGCTTATTCATATATTGATGCTCAAAAGAACATAGTTAGAAGTCCTAAAAAAAAGGCATTAAAATAGTTAGTGTTAGAAAAGGTTTTAAATGTTATCAATAGTTAATGCCTTTAATTCTTCTATTGTTTTATGCTGGTATTTTTTTTCCTTCTCTCTTTCTCTTCTTTTAACTTCTGTTTTCATTTTCTCATATTATTCCCTTTATTGTATTTAAAAATGCATAATACTCTTTCTTTTCACTTCAGGTTTTTTTTTCTTTCTCTTTTCATTTTTTTTTTTTTCAGGATGCCTAACTTGTATATAGTGTATATATTTCGTAATGTTTTTGTTATCATTATTATATGTGAATTTTCCTGAAAGATTGTTTTTTTAGAGTTGCAATATGTTTATTCAAACCTATTTTTCATGTACAAAACTCCTAATGTCTTGTTTTAAGTACCTAATAAAAAGTTTTTTGAGAAAAAAAAAAAAACCCACGATCACTACAGCACACAGTATGTGCACTATCACAGAGCCATAGCAGATGTATATACATCCAAGGTGTTCATGTACGGACAATGCAGCACAGTCAAGAGTGATAATCCCAACATACATATCTATATACAATATACAATACATATATATATATATATATATATATATATATATATATATATATATATATATATATATAGATATTTACATACATATATCTATATATCTATATATATATCTATCTATCTATATATATATATATATATATATATATATATATATATATATATATATATATATATATATGTAGATAGATACATATACACACACATGTGGCAGGATTGGGAGCAGAACATAAATGTAAACACTGTACCACACGACAGCATTACACAGTTACAAAACGTGCTACCATGATCAGTGGATCACATGATTCACACAGGCACATGTCTAGCCTGCAGACAGCAGCATCAAAGGCAAAGACGCCGCACGGATGTTATGGAGAGTGAATACTGTCAAAGCAATGTACTGTTGTCATGCAGCTGGAAACACACACACATACACACACATACACACACACACACACACACACACACACACACACACACACACACACACACACACACACACTTGGCAGGGCTGGGAGTCGAACATACACCTAACTACCCTAACACACTACAGCATGACGCATTTACAGAACGCGCTACCGACATTACTAAGCACAGCAGTCCCAGAGGCAGACATCTAGGTGCATGTCATCATCCGCAAAGGCAAAGACGTCGGTAGGAAACTGCTGTGGTGTGCAGCATCTAAAAGCAAGACTGAGTCCCCAGGCAGATGGGAGCATGCGTGCAAACACACACACACACACACTTGGCAGGGCTGGGAGTCGAACATACACCTAACTACCCTAACACACTACAGCATGATGCATTTACAGAACGCGCTACCGAGATTACTGAACACAGCACTTCCAGAGGCATACTTCTAGGTGGGTGACATCATCTGCAAAGGCAAAGATGCCGATAGGGAATGTATGTGGTGTGAGGCATCTAAAAGCATTACTGTGTCCCCAGGCAGCTGGAAACACACACACACACACACACACACACACACACACACACACACACACACACACACACACACACACACTTGACAGGGCTGGGAGTCGAACATACACCTAACTACCTTATCACACTACAGCATTACGCATTTACAGAACGTGCTACCGAGATTACTGAGCACAGCACTCCCAGAGGCATACTTCTAGGTGGGTGACATAATCCGCAAAGGCAAGGACACCAATAGGGAATGTATAGAGAGTGAGCAGTCTGAAAGCATATTACTGGACCAAGGAAGATGTAGACAAACACACGGCAGTGGTGTGATCGGGGCAACCAAATATCTACGGAGCACTACAACAACACTACATTGATACGGGATGCGCCACAGACATTACACCCTTCAAGACATCAACCAGTGTGTTCAATGTAGGCATCCATCGTGACATTGAAAATGGACATCTGTTGCCTGGATGACCACCATCCCTATACAGGATGTCAATGGCCATGCCCACACGCTTAGTATCACACGTCTGTTTGGAATGTACTGTGTGGCCATCTACACAATGGCGTACTGGGCATGCCCACACACTTAGCAGTTGCAAAGGGCCATCTTGCATGCACATGGATTCTATACACGGAAGGGCGCAGTTTGGAATGTACTGTGTGTCCATCTACACAATGGCGTACTGGGCATGCTCACACAGCAGTTGCAAAGGGCCATCTTGCATGCATGCACATGGATTCTAAACACGGAAGGGCGCAGTTTGGAATGTACTGTGTGTCCATCTACACAACGGCATACTGGGCATGCTCACACACTTAGCAGTTGCAAAGGGTCGTCTTGCATGCACACGGATTCTAAACACAGAAGGGCACAGTATGGTATTACTGTCCCCACGTACATGAAGGCCACTCACATGTATTGACCAGTACACACTCAGGAGCTATCACAGATGTCTCAGGTGCATATCACAGAGGTACACATCACAATCTACAATGTAGCCCTCCGACATCACCATGTCATTGGACCAGCAATACATAGCCATACATTAACACAACACCGTGTGACTCATGACCAGTGGACTGTACATAGGTCTACAGCAACTGTGCAGACTGCACATGTACCGACAGGGTTCCATCATGTGTTATGCATTGCAATGATACCACTGTACATAACCAGGCTGGCTCTACACATACCAAGGGCCCTGGGTCTTACACAGCTGTGACAGATGACTGTCACTGTACACCAACGAACACACATGTTTGTGCTATGTCATACATGTAATTGCAGTGGATATGTGCATGGACCACACACACACAACACATATGTACACAGCATAGCTTTTGCTGTCCTCCATGCAGACAAGTGGCTACAGCAATCATACGCACGCAAATGGAAGGTAGGTCCATGGTTGTTGAATGCTAACAGTACATAAGGCAGCAATGTTGACTGAGGACACATTCCCTATGTACTAGTTACCCATGATACCCATCATATCATACAACAGTCCATGTGTTATGTATGTCAACACACATGTCCACCAATTGCAATGCATACAAACATGGCTACATGACAGGCATGTAGGACCAACACACATGTACAATCTGTAGTGTGCATGCAGCTACCATGCATGTGCAGTAGCTGATGTAAGTAACTCATCTGTGCCTAACTATAACATGCAGTTGCAATGCAGCCCCATCATTGACACCTGTATATGGTGACATACTGACAGTACGGTAGGATGTACAGCAGCTATGGATGGATGTGTGTACATAAAGTGGTGATTCACCTGTGTAGATGGATGTTTGCCGGGGAACGGCTCACAGGTGTGTCACATGCCATCCTACCATTACATGTGCAAACAGTACGCTATGTTACCGTTACTTGACGGTGGAGACATAAAATCTACACAGCGGTCAGGTGTTACTGGCAGTACGTCACTTGACACCTGTAACACTTACATCCTCCCATATGCATATAGCAGCACAATTGCCGAAGGTAGCGTTGGTACACATAATGCGGCCAATACTGCTGCATGTCTGTCAGACGTATCATCATATAGCAGGTGTATCATTCACAGTACTGCCATGTGTGTTTGCTTGTGTGACCATATATGCCACATATGGTGGGGAATACATCATAATTGTTACACACCCCTGTACACTGTTGTAGAGATCTGTACATACTGCAGTGTGGAAAGCATGACGTAGGCAGGTGTGGTGTGTGCATCACACACATCAGCTATCCATATGTGTATGACATTTGTGGTCTCCACCGTGTGTGTGTGTATGTAGGTGTGTATGGCTGTCTGGTACATGGAGTGAGGGTGTATGCTACCATACAGAACACACAGGATCCCTAACCTCTCATGGTGATGCATTCCACTACCCTGTTGATACCATCGGTCTCAGCCGCACTGGCTACCTGTACATGTTCTTTCTCTGTGTCACGTCATGTGGGTTCACAGTACTGTGACGGTGATGACCACATAGGCAAGGGTCCTCACCTCGACACTATGGGGTATGCATTATAGTGTTGTTGACCCCGTGAGTGTGAGCATGTTCCTGTAATGTGACAGGGTATTACTGCTACACGGTGAGGCCTCATGCTATCAAGTGGCCTCTAACATTATCATTGGCCAGACCGCTGTGTACAACCCCTGCAGCATGTCAACATACCTGTGATGTGACCTGGTATGGATGTCACGTCTCTAGCCACTGTAGCCTATTAAACTGCCCACATGCTTCTGGATCAGTATATATGTGGACATCTGTGTTATGTTAGACTTTCCAACAGTCAGGCTGAGGCTACGTATAGCATGCTGATATTGCCATATGTGCCTGTGAGTACTCCACAGTTACACATGGGAGACTGCAAACAGTGCTACCTATAGGCACATGCAAGTAGACCATAAGGAGGGAACCAGGGCATCATTACCAACATGTTGTTACTGTTGTTACTGAGACACATACTGTGAACATATAACAATGCATGCTAAACCTGTACTACATGGTATGTCTGGTGTGTGTCAACAGTACACAACTAATGTAATATACACGTCTCTCACTATTCACACACAACTAATGTAATATACACTTCTCTCACTATTCTTACACAACTAATGTAATATACACTTCTCACTATTCTGTTCACCCTGTGCATCAGACCATTTCAGCATGTCCCTGCACCAATGGTGTGGATGACAGGGATGTGGCACAGGCTTCATCATATGCACAGGGTGATAATGTTTGCCAGGGGCATAGGCTGCACCAATGGATGACATCTTGTGTGTGGGTAAAGGCCAGTGATATGATTGGACATGTCTGTTCAGTATGCATGTGGGTGTTGTGGTGCCCTACAGATGTCATTGCTGTGTGCGTGTATTTGTGCTCACAGTTCTGCTTTTTGTGAGGCCTACACGGTGTATTATTGACAGCTCCAGATTGTACAGACCAGGTTGTACAGCTCACTGTGTCCGGCCATGGCCACGTGACCTGTGCCTGCCAGGGGTTGCACGGGCACTACCAGGTGGAGGTGTGCACACAGTTCTGCTTTTTGTGAGGCCTACACGGTGTATTATTGACAGCTCCAGATTGTACAGACCAGGTTGTACAGCTCACTGTGTCCAGCCATGGCCACGTGACCTGTGCCTGCCAGGGGTTGCACGGGCACTACTAGGTGGAGGTACAGTTTGGCTACTGTCCGACGACACATGTCCACTGGAACCGTGTCCCCACTGGGAACATCCAGGGCCACGTCCATGTGGCCTGCTGTGTCCTGGTGTGGACAGCGCAGCACCAGTTGCACTGCTACTGCTACCAGCACTATGGGAGTGGGCATGTGAGGTGGCACGCTCACGTTGACCTGCACTAGGTGGTGTAGCTGGCCTACGTCCACATGGCCTATGCCTCACTCCTACCAGATGTTCCAGCACAAACAGCTTACGCTCGTGGATTGCCATGCCACGGTCAAGGATTCCAACCATGTCACCCAATCACCTGTCCAGAACATCAGCAATCTGCTGTTGAGCATTTGCCAATGCCTGGATGTTGTCATTTAGCGTACGGATAGCAGCCCTCTGCAGCCTCTGCCCTTCTCTGTTCTGCCATTCAGCACGTGCCTGTGCCGCCATTACAGTCTGGAACATGTGTCTGGTGATACCAGTTGCTGTGCTCTGTCCTGCAGGTGCATGTCTGCCAGAGGTCCTCCTACAAGCAGCACCGGCCACATGCCTGTGTGGCACATCTGCAGTCATTACACTGACACCATGGTGTGTAGACACACCTTCTGTAGCCACCACATGTTCCTGTTCCACACTAACAGACGCTGACTGTCCTTTCTCTATGGCCACTGGTGATGCGGTATGTGTTGGCAGCAGAACTGTGTGCAGGGAAGAGGGGGATATAGCTGGGATGGCAACCATTGGCACAGATTCAGCCCCTGACAACCCTGCCTGTACCTCATGCATATGTTCATCAGTGCTAGTATCTGTGGGGACACTAACATCAGATGGACCGCAGGAGGGTAACACACCTACATCACCTGTGAATGCAAAGAAAGACTCTAAATTACAATAGACACACACACAGACACACACGCACACAGAAACACACACACAGACACAAACACACACACACACACACACACACACACACACACACACACACACAGACACACACACACACACACACACACACACACACACACACACACACACACACACACACACACACACACACACACACACACACACACACACACACACACACACACACACACAGACACACACACACACACACAGACACACACACACACACACCATGCATGTGATTTGACAGATGGCATGCAGCATGCCTGTGATACAGCAGCAGGCATGCAGCTCAGACATTAATAGTGTTAGTAAGCATACCTCCCTGGGGTGCACACTACAGCAAGCAGGTGTCATATCAGTAGCCATGCAGTTCACACAATCATGGTAGTATGCATGCATCCCCGTGATACACCATGTGGACCAGAACAGGATAACAGTACACATGGCTGACGTGACCTTGACATGTAATCTGCTGACGTCTGCATTAACATGCATACATGTCTGACACAATGGTGTCCTGATACATGTACAGCATCGTAATGGGCATCACATTGCAGTGCTGTCTGTATGCCCTACAGATAGAATGCGTGTTTAGCAAATGTGCATGAGCATGGAAGGGTAGTGTGAGCCATCTATATTGCTATACAGTGTGAAGTACAGACACTGTGCCATTGCATGGCATCATGAGGCATCTATATTGCTGTACAATGCATAATATGTACACATTGCATAGCCATAACTGCATGCATACCCATGACATAACTGTGGATTGTGACCCACGATGCTGAGGTGTATACACACAAAACCATGCTGTGTCAAGTGACAGGTCACTGGAGGACCTACAGATGACACCCCTGCACAACAACTACAGGGTCTTAGCTGCCTGGCAACCATGTCCACACATAGCGGACATGTCAATTCACAATTTCCCACATGACATTGATGTACCACACACACGAGGTGCACAGCTAACGGTGATGTCCTACAGCAGCAAGGGAAATGTACAGTATCTGTGGCCTGATGTGGTGTCAATATCTGTGGAAGCTATACAGGTGACTACTGTCATGCTATGACAGAGTTGTGATGTTCAACAGATCTTATATGGTAGACTTCAGTGACACCTCCACTAGCTGTGCACAGGCTTTTAGGATGTCCAGTGTACCACATCAACTGTATAATCAGTCAACTAAGGCTATAATTGGACCATGTGTGGACAATGTGCAACAGGGTGTATACAAATCACATCTACTGTGTGGCTACATGTCTCTGGCCATCCCCTATGGCCATGTGTGCACATGTGTTGGCCAAATGTGTGTGATGACCATCTATCTCACATGTCTGTGTTGTCCCATATGTCATACACCCATAGATGTCAGATATGTCACCATCCACAGGGCTATGCAGACAACGGGTTGCATGTTTGGTATGTGGGGTATGGGTCATGGGATAGTGTGACAATATTGCAGCCAGAACACTACGTGTCTGGGACATGTCAGATGGCACATCACAAGGTGTGCACCCAATGCAGGGGCATATAACACAATGGTGACACCTGTGGGCTGCCCATATCACAGCTCACTGTGTGGTACTGTTTGCGTATCACACATGTTGTTCCAATGCATACTACATATGCCTCCATTGTAGAACACCTCCACCGTTGTATGCACAGCTGACCACACATGTAGCAATGACATCTACTGTGGTTTCAAGTCGGTGTATCATTTCATTTGTATATATTGCACATGGGTGGCCTGTGTAAATGATGGGTGATGTGACCTGTATATCATGACTGGAATGAACATCAAGTGTGCAACTGTTAACTGGCCACATGGCAAATAGATCTATGCTTTAACATGCCTGATACTGATGACAGTCTCACCTGCAACAGACTCATGTCTGTGCGGCACGCCAGAGGTACCTGTATAGGGGTGACATAGTAGTATGAACATTATCCATGACTGTATGACAGCCACAGGGTGCACTGTGCATGTTAACACATTCACCTGTATAATAGCATATAGCATGCACTGTGTGCATACACAGGGTAGCATACTGTAGTATGCAGCATGTGTGTCCACATACCTTGCATATGTTGTTACTTTACATAATGTACAGTGACACATGCAACTAAATGGGATATAATAACCATATGTGCAGCACTGACTTACCAGGCAACTCCAGGCTCATTGGTTGGGAGACTCCCACCTCCACGATGGCAGCTAGTGTATGTGGATGCTGTTCTGAGGGTGTCCCCAGACTGGCCAGTAACTCCCCGGTATGTGTGAGTGGGGGCTGGGTTGGTGGCCCACCACCTGTCCCACCTTTTTCCCTGGCGATTGCAGTGGCATGCTGTTTTGCATGTCGTATCAAGTCCGTGCAGTGTCTGCGCACCTGCTGGTAGGTGCAGTTATGGCCACCCACATTGTTCACCCTCCTGCGTAAATCCTGCCACAGGTCGTCCCACTGCTGGGCATGCTGTGGCACATGGCTGAACAACACCTCGTAGTTCTCATGGAGGTACGGGATGAGGACATCATCCTCCTGGCGGCTGTACGCTGGAAGGCGTGTATGAGGCATTATCTGTAAGACATAATGATGGTGACAGGTCACAGTTTCAGAGATGTACAGATATACTGCTGCACATACATTTCTATGACATCTAGTACATCTGCACAGTTATCTTTGCAAATCATCATGACACTGACACGACTGACGTGTTTGTGTCACACACATGTAACACCCGTTATGCATTGGATATCATCACCATATATGTGTGTCACCTCATTACAGTGTTCATACTCCATGTGAATGCTGTCTTGATGTGGGCATGTCTATTTGCCTGCACTGGTGTTCTTACCTATCTGCACATGCCAGGATGTGTCCACTGTAATGCTGTTGACCTTAATGCTGTGTATATGTCACATATCAACACAGACACAGCCTTAATGGACTTGAGCAGTGACAATGCACACATATGCATGGACACCTGTACATGCATGTGTTTTGCCATATACATCTACACAGCACTGTACAGCTGTTCAACATCCTGCCACGGATCGCCTGTGTTGCACATGTGATAGACATGAGACAATGGCTAGTCAGACATCATTTGCAGGGATGGTTATCAACCATAGCATGTACGGGCAAGGTTTCCTAGCTGTAACAGACAGCCATTATGCCACTGCGAGGTGCATCAGTGCCACATTACTGATCCGGACAGTTGATACTACATCTACCATGTGGCCATCACACCATGTATGACTGGGATGACATGTGCAGCTTTGATGGACAGGGTTGCATGGTTTGGCGGGAGTATGTCACATGTATGGCACAGTGATCTGTCCAGCATGTGGCGATCCTAGTATTAGGATGGTGGCTGTCCATGACATATGTCTTACAAATCAGGATATGGACATGTAGCATGTCCATCATCATGGTGTAGCAAATGTCTTTATGCAACGTAGACAGCATGCTGCATAGTGGAGGTGAGGATTGTGAAGGCTGGTATCGCCCATCCACGCATGGCCATTACCCCTTAAAGGTGATATGTGATCCAATATTGGTCACCCCAGTGCTGTATATGCCTGTCCAATGATCTCCGTGCCCATGGATGGCACCCTGTCATGACATGGGTACCTCATATGACTACCCAAGGGGCCTGGAGACGTCACCATGGCAGGGAGGTGTACTGCACAGCACCATCCCTTACACAGTGTCCATAATGTTGACCACAGCTTAGGTGGTAGTTAATGGGTACAGGGATGTTCACCTAGCAGTGACAATGCTGATACCATCCATCAGAATGTGCACATATGTCACACACCTCACCCACACAGCCCATTCTGTATGTTGTTCACAACACTGACACAGCTATTTCTCATAGGTCATGGCCATTCACATCCTTACATACACAGATGCCTAACATTTGTCTGTGTGGTATGGGCTACAATGAGGGTGGAGTACAACACATTAACCCTGTTCTACTGTAGCTGGCACTGGTGTGATATGCACATGTCACTCTGGCACCTTTTGTAGTTGTGAGTCTGTCAACTGGCCACTGCTAGAGCACTCCTGTGACATACAAAGGTATTTGTAATCAAACATCCGTACTGTCTTGTACATCTGTACTGCTAACATCTACAGTGATAATGGTTCATGGACATGCACACCATACTCAGCGGGGTTATAGTGTGGTGCCACCCATTATGACTGTCGTCACCACTTGTGGGTTGATATTATCCAACACCCTATCTGTATTGTATGGTCATGCTAGGCACTTGTTCAGAACTTGTGAGCATGTCATGAGCTACTAATTAATATAGCACCCATTCCACACCATTTCCCACAGGTACACTGGCTGTCCTAAAATTTCCAGCTTGCTTATGGTACAACAGCTGTTGTACACACGTAACGCACATATCCTGTGAGACATGGTTGTATATACAGGCATGTCGAACTGTCACATACCAGTGCTATTGCCTGTCTATATGATGGATATGTTGTACATGTGGCAATAGAGAAATTGTCTCATGTACACATTCAATGCTCACCTCCCAACATACGACACTACAGCCTGTGGGGGATGCACTTATGCAGCCCTGCTGGGGGTAATGCTGTCACAAACCCTGACTGCACCTGACAGTCATGTGGGGATGTGTAACATTCGCAACACACTCCACTCATCACATAGTCTCACATGATCTCCACTACAGGCCACACATATGAGGACAACCTGTGCAGTACCTCTCCATACTCTGTGTAGGCACCAGAGGCAGCCCCCATCATGGAACACAACATCACCAACTTATAGCCCACAGACTCATGTGTGCCCATCACATACAGCCAATAGGGTGTTATAACATACACAACACACCAGTCATAGGTGACTCTGTAGGTGGTCACACTGCAGTTCCACACAGTAGGCTACACAAGGTGATAGTCGCTTACATCTTGCTGTCAGGTAACTGGCTCTGCAACATAACCTATGCACCCATGCCACACTTCACCAGGTACGATGTGACTGTCATTCTCCATGTTAGTGTGACTGCCCTGAGATGCCACTTCACAGACTATGTGTGCAGGGACATGCAATAGCTCACCAGTCTTGTAGCCCTGAAGGTGTGGGCCTAGCCCTGGGGAGCATTATGCATTCATCTGGACCCGATACCACTGTACAATGACTGACTGTGTCACTTCAACAGTTGCCTATGCTTCTGCCGTCATTCCACAGGCATCTGGTATCTGTCCGCTTTGACTTGACCTGGTCAAACACAATGCTTTGGCACAGATGACCTGCACCTGTCAGCCCTGGGAGTACAGATCACATGTAAGGCTCTTGCTGCTTCTATACTGCCTGTCTTGCACAGTTTCCAATAACAGTCACCGGCAGAACGGGTACTGGCAAGCAAGACATGGGGTCATGTGACACAATGCTTGCATCTTCCTCTGTGATGCACACAGGCAAGGCACACCTTATAATGCACCACTCCAATATCTCTGCAGTGACTGGGACCTGCCTCTAGGCTCTGCAGAGCACACCTGCAATGACAGGTTATAGACAGACCATACCTTTCAGGCACATACCTGGACCGGCACACCCACAGCTGAGGTATTCCCATATCCCACTATGTTGTACACAGATCCTGGCTAGTTACTTAGCACAATGCATCAGAGGTGCTTCACGTGCAACTAACTGTGTCCAGAACCGCTTTACACATTGTAACAAGCTACAGATTCAACAACATACCCCACGGTTACCAGACCTCATTTGTTGGTGTACTGGACAGTAGGGCTCAGACAGCTACTACTGATGTGTGACTGACACTACCCCACACTTAACTGGGATAGCCACTCATGTACCGACACATCCATGAGTCATAACCTCCACTCGGCTGGATCAACCCATACACACCACCACCAAGACCAACATTAACCTTGACATGAACACTACCAACATGTGACTGGTGTTCCACACCTGGGGTTATCCCCTCATTGGTGGATTCCAAACATATGCTAATTAACCTTGTTAGCCACATCCCGGCACCACACCCTTCATGGCATGCACAGTACATGAGTACTACAACACCTACTACAGACGTCTTATGACAGCGGTTGTTAACGTCATGACACCCGTGCAGATGGACAATGCACATACAAATGCTGAAACATACCCCAGTGCACTTCATTAGCACGTACATGACTGCATGGATCATGCTATTCCACACAGAGCCATGATGGTACACACCAGATAACAGACACCACTCTGGTGGTCAAGTTCCATGGACATAATGTACAACAACAGGTGGAGGCTTTTGCACAGTGGTGTACAATCCCATGGGTGGGGTAGCTCACTGGTCAGCCTCAGAAGGGCCATGGGATCCCTCATCACATACTCCAAGACTAGCTACGTAAACATTACTATGACACATTCCGGGGTGTACCACAAGGCATTATGGTGGTATGTCAGTAGTCGATGGCAACACCTACATCTGCTCTCACATACAACAGTCACTCAGGAACATTACAGACCCAGATGATGTTGGCAACATGCTGGTGGATGGATTCAATGCTAACATTACACCCCCTCTCTCACTACAGGGCCACAATCCATGCAGGAACATTGCGGTGTCCCTGCGGTCACACCTACACAGTACTAACCTGCACTTTATATGTCCTGGGACACTGGCCCCATGTCACCTTCCAAAGTCCCAGACTGTGATGTCCACAAACCTCTGAATGACATGTCTCCCCACTAGGCCACCATATTCAGTAATAGCCTTGTATCAGACATTGTGGCCCCTGAATGGCACACAGCAACATTTATCACACTCCACACAGGTGGCACCACAATGCACGAGTGGGACTATAGTCCTACACACCTGACTGGACTGTTCTGCATGGCTATGGGGCACATTATCAAGGACATCATTGACAGAGACATTGTTGGGCTCCGGTCCTTTGATGCCACCCGGGTTGGACTTGTTAGGGCCAGAGCATGGCCCCTACACCTGGTGGACTCCTTTCATACAGTTACCAGGGTAGTTGATGATGGTACGGGAGTCCACACATCCTACATTGTCCTCTCATTGCCTTTCAGCACCGTTCTCCATTCTGGTATTGACAACATACACATTCACCTGCACATCGTACCCTATGTCACAGGATGTTATGCAACGTGGCTCATGGGCAGGACACACACAATGAGGGTAGCATACTATAGTACCTACTGCATTTCAGTTACATTTGGCATACCACAGTCCTCAGTCATTGGGCCCCTCATGTTCAGTATATGCTTTCCTGAGGTACAGGC
Organism: Protopterus annectens; assembly: GCF_019279795.1. Classification (NCBI taxonomy): domain Eukaryota; kingdom Metazoa; phylum Chordata; order Ceratodontiformes; family Protopteridae; genus Protopterus; species Protopterus annectens. Next base: position 621,577,474 of record NC_056732.1, on the reverse strand, counting down.
TAGCACAGAGGGACTTTCCCTGCCTAGCTTTACAAACCCCTGCATACAAAGCACCATGATTGATCCACCAGCTGATACCGACTCCATCCATATGGGTGTCACTGTGACAGATACCTGATATGAATATCATGGCCTCAAGCTGCATGACACAAGGTGCATGAACATCACCTTTGCATTACACCATTCACCCACTGACTATCACATAGGTGGTAGTCCCCTACATACATGTCACATTGTACATGTTTGCAGTACACATGTATGTCACACCCACTCCTGTGGTTACCGTATTGCCACTGTGGTGTGGATATCCTTCTACGTGGCCACACTTATCTGTACTGGGTATGTAGCTGGTACATAGGCACCCATTGTACCTCTGAACTCAAGACTTCTACACACATTCAAGGGTACACCACCCCATTTAGGGTGTACCTTACACAACAGCTACAGCTTTACATACCACACCATTAACATGCCATGACGTGTATTGAGCTCCGACAGTTAAAGTATGCGGCTGAACTACGGACACCACGTCTGTACACATTTGCATACTACATACTCAGGGGTGACCTCTGCTGAACAGACAGGGCCCATGTCCACAACAATATTTAATGGATATACTCCACATATGCGACATAAGCAAAAGCCACTGTGAGCAACATGCTCATGGATATGTGCACACACATAACAATGAGTGGGATGTGCTTGAGGGTTACATTCCCAAACCGGACACTCACCATGCTTTGGAACATGAGTCCTATGTACATCACGCAGGGACACTCAGTAGCACTGTTCATGTGATACCTCCCTTGGTGGTTGGGAGACACGTACGCCAGGGATCACTGCAGTGGCTGTAATGTGCAGAGGTGCAGGTAACACATGACTCTGCTGTTCACAGGACACTACCCTAGAGAGGTGCCACTGGTGTGAACACTGTAGTTGTGCTTACACATAGACTTGCCAGACTGCATAGTACCCCACTATGAACCTGTGAAGCTATTACATGTTCTTTGTGCATGGTTACTTGGTAGCCCTTCCATTTAGATTAGCTATCATGCTATTGCAATGCCCCATGCCTACAAGCCATTTGTATCCTGTTATTGTACATGCCAATAGACGATACCTTTGGTATGCATGATATGCCTGTTATGCTGTGTTGAATATCTGACATATCTACCTACAATACTATACATTACACATATTTCACATAGTATCCCATAATGCAAAGCATACTTGCACAGCGGGACCACCTTAGACATGTCATTGTCGTTATATACCCATACACATGCCTACTGTGACAGTATATCAACATATACTATCCCCTGCTATGGCACGTACTTGTTGGACATACCCTACCACTGACGGCGGGTTGTATGGAATTGTTTTGTTTAAAGTCCTCATGTAGCATCCCTTGTGGTATCTGTGATGTGTACCTTGTGGCCCACTGCTGGACGCACAGTTTCTACATGCGTTAGTATGCTCAGCAAGACATCACTACATAAATACCTTTTCCCACTTTATGCATTGCGGACACTTTTAATTAATGCAAACCAGGCTATACATACAGTAAATAATTAATAAAAAACATGCTATACATAAACTTACATACCGAGTGTTCTACATACCTTATCGTTACGGACTTTCGTCTCTATCTCTCTCACACTGCTTAAACAGGTATTTTGTATGAGCATATGGTTTGAATGCCTGGCAAGTCATCCTTATATACGTCAATACCTGTAACATGTGGTTTCCTCCCACCAATTGGTGTTCCTGAGTGACTAATTACTTGCATATCAGCTGGGCAGCTACTCCATTCGCCAATTACATGGCAACAGTGGGGTATAATTGAATTCTCCACTTGGGCGTTGCCCATTTGCCCGACCTTCGGGGAGACGGCCTGTATTGTGTTTTGTTATGTGTAATTGCAACTGCTATGCATAGAGACAATTATACTTTGGATTCATGTCCCCGTGGATTGTGTGTGACAGCTAGAGTATGTGGTTCAACATGTGGGTGTACCTGTCATCCCAACGTCTGATAATGGACTATTGCAAACAAAACCTGTAACCGCCGTTTGTTCCATTATATAACGGCTGCAATTTTGCATGGCGCCTTTAATTGTGTCTCTCACAAGGTATGTTGATGGTTCTGCAGATGTAATTGACTGACTGGATGTTTGTTCTGTTATTACAATCTGTATTGCTATAGTTTCTAGTGTGGGGGATGTCGGTGGGTGTCCATAGCATATACAGGTTTGTGGGGCTTGCATTTCTACATATTCCATATATATGTGCGTGGGCTCTGTCCCTAATTAAAGAGATATCAGTTAGTAGACTTATGTTACGGGATTGTACATTGGGCCGTTGTTAATTGGTTTCTATATAGTATGCAGGTGAGGTTGATACTTCCATACCGCCGGAATTGCAGCGATATGTAAAGGGATATGTCTAAATGACAGCTACCCCGTGTATTTCTATCCCAGATATTTGCAGTCATTGCGGTTGTGTTGGTAACAGAACCTCTTTGCCATGGGTTGCCACCTTTCATATGGCCATTGTTGGACACTTGCGGGATGCACAGCAGTGTTTATAGGCCAACACATAGCCACAGTCAGTACACAGGTTAGCACATACTTTTATCCTCAATACATACCTATTGTGGGACTTTGGCTACTCATCATATTGCATGTAACATTTACGTTTCTTACATACAGGCATAACTATTTAATACAACTATTACATTATATATGGGACATATTAATGTCCTACAATCCCAGACATTTGCCCTTTGTAAAGTTTTATGTCAAGACACACCTGCCCAGGGAGGGGCTGTCCCTCCTAAAGTGGGACAGGTGGTAACTGTATGCCTACGGCTAGCTATACCCACACCTACCGTAATGCTCTACCTCTGAGTTGGCACTAACAGACACATGATGCAGACACACACACACACATTACAGTCACACGGAGACACACACGGCACCCTCAACACACACATACACAGACAACGGCACTCACAAACACAGTTGAACACAGTACCTACGTGGACCGCAACACCAGCAGCGGTAACTAAATGTCCCTTCATATCATCATACTATTACTTGCGGTTGTACTGTTCCGGTACTGTGTTCTTTCGGTCTTTCAGCCTCGTGGTTATGTATGTCGGTATGTTACACATTCCATAGTTGGCGGTATCCTATTTATTTGTACCTCCAAGTTGTTATGAATGTCGTTGACCTATCTATATATATTTGCAGATATCACTGAATCCGTATATATCAACATATATTACTCTATCGCCCTTTCTATCTGTATTATATATATATATATGTATATATGTGTACATATATATATATATATATATCTGATGGGGAAAGTGACAGGCAAGCTACACCTTTCATTGTGTACTTGTTGGTGTATATTGTTTCCTGGACTCCGCACGTTTGTGTCTGTACCTGTCACATTACACACCTGCCGTAGGTTAGGGTTACCAGCTGTCCCACTCTGCGAGGGACAGTCCCTCTTTGGCAGTTGTGTCCTGCAAAATATTTGTAAACATGGCAAATGTCCTGAGATTTTAGAACATACTTATTTCCTATAGTTTATGTAATAGTTGCATAAAACAGTTATTCTGTATCTGAACCACCTATATGTTCTAGAAACAGAATAAGTAAGTAAACATTACAAGAATGAGCTTTTATCTAGGCAAAACAGTGAAGTTCTAAATTTCGTACTGGCTGGGTGTATGTGTCGGCCAGCAGACATCTGACGTATGTCCCACATTGGTCATTTGAAGAGGTGGCAACCCTACCATAGGTACATCTTGGCTAGCAATAGTGTTAGGTGATTCTATACATGATTGCGTGTTCTACTCCTGGCAGTGGTCGTTTTACCCTTCAGAGCAGGCGCTATTAGTACAGGGGTGAATAATGCTGGTTTCACCTGTTCTGGACATCATTGACCGTGATCTGCGTGATATTCGGAGAAGCTTATCCCTGTTTCGCGCATATCCATATAGTCATATTTAAACGTCGCTTACCAGCATTGGGCAATGCATATTCCCGCTAACGTGTGCTAGACATATGATCTGATGACCTGCATCCAACATGCATTACTCGTGCCTTTGGGAGTACGTTACATCCCCTGCAGGATGTGGAACCGGGAACATGCATGACTGTCACTGCATTTAACACATGGCCATCTGGGATTTGTACATGTGTTATGTAATTTTGTACGTGGAGTATACTACGGCTGTTACTCCATACTGCACTCACATGGGTAACTCAGTTAGTTTACATATTGATGAGTCCAGTTAATGGTATGTCCATGTGATGTTTACTGGATGTGCTCCGGCATTGGGTATGTATATCACAGTGAGCCACACATGATACTGTGCTACACCTTCAAACGACCGTAGGTGGAGCATGCTGAGGTGACGAATACCTGTCATGGGTACACCCCATGCCTTGACACAACATCCATGATTATATTATGTGGAGCCCCTCATTAACACAGCAGGGACTCCGTGCTGAGTGTGTGCAGAACAGTGCTTACACACATGTGCTCCCACAATTGCCTCTGCTCCACTAAGCGACAGTTGGTTACTCGATGTTGTGGCGACAGTGGACACTGCTTGCCCCATTTGGTGTATGGCCTCTGACAATCGGCCGTGTACCTACCGATGTACCTGGGAACCTATACACACAGCACCACCATATGCTGATAGGCGCATGTACTGTTCAGGTGTTGACATTCCGTGTTCCAATAGCTGTTGTGTGTACAATGTTTGAGGGCTGCCTATGTAGGATTCACACAGTGGGTCACCTATACATTACAATTTACAGGTGGTCGTGTTTGTGTGCCATCCATTTTACTGTGTGTGCAGGTGGAGTGGTGTGTCAGTCCGTAGGGGCCTACACTGTCAGAGTATGTGCTATACATTCCCTCTTTGCCAAGACGTAGGCATATTGGGCACACCTCCGTCTGCCTACTGGGGCTGGCACAGTGTGTTCATGGTCTGAATCCCTCTGTGCCTGTGATGGCCTTGGCAATTGCGGTGGGCTATGAGGGCCTTCACCATTTTGTCCCTGCTGCAGCTGTTTCTGCAGGATCATATTATGTAGCATGGCACATACTATGATGATGTGGGCACACATGCCTGGAGAGTACTGCAAGGCTCCACCAGATGTGTCCAAGCACCGGAACCGTGATTTCAGCATCCCAAACACATGCTCTATGATGATTCTGGTTTGTGCGTGTGCCTCATTATGGCGTTCTTGCATGGGTGTGTGTGCATTTCTGATGGGAGTCATCATCCACGGCTCCAGTGCATAGCCAGCATCCCCCACAAGGTGGCCATGTGGGATGTCCCCCCTGACAAATACCTGATACAGCTGTGAGGCATGCCAGATATGGGAGTCATGGTAGCTTCCAGTGCTGCCAGCACACACATCCATGACAATGCTCTGGGCATTGCACACGACCTGGCAGTTGATGGAGTGGAATCCCTTGTGGTTTATGAAGCACCTACCATGCTCACTGGGTGGTGACTTGATTGGTATGTGTGTGCAGTCTATCGCAACCAGTACCTCTGGGTGGTGTGCCACACAGAGGAAGTGACGCATATTGCTGGCCAACTCCTCCTGAGTTTGGGGGAAGTTTATATGCTCATTGGCATGTGGTAACATGGCATCCAGGAACTGGTGTAGTACCCTGGATGCTGATGCCTGTGAGATCCCCATTATATCTCCAGTTGGCCTTTGAAAGGTACCTGCAGCTAGTATTCACAAGCTTACACATATGTTCATGTCCACTGGGATGGGTTCCCCTCTGTTGTTTCTGGTTCTCAGGCGTGGCCGGCACAGCTCCACTATTTGCTGTAAGATGTCCCTGTCCACCCTGTAACGCTCTACTATCTCCAGATCATGTAGCCCCTGGTAGGTTACCCTTGGTCTGAACACTCTTCTCCTCCTCCGGGGCATGTGATGGTTGATGGCATCATCCTCCACAACACTGTCAGTCTCTAACACATGCTGATGAATCACAGCTATGGCAGCTCCCAACATGTACAGTTTAAAAGTTCCCCTTGTGTTTACACCTATGGTGCAGTGTTTGGGAATACACAGGTGTGTGTAGGGTGCTTTCACACTTTATACTATTGTGCTGTGAACACCGATGATGTCATAGTGTGTGTATGTACGATCGTAGCTACAGGGTATCTTATGTGTTTTACTACCAGAACTACTATTGTGGTGCCTTTGGTGTTGAATTACATATGGCTGCCGTGGATTACCTCTTGACCTTCCCTTTACATTTCTGCACGTTCCACCTACCATTTTCTGGCATGCATCCAGCAGCCTGCTTTCATTTGTACTTTCTTAGACCTGGCGTATCTTGCGTAATGTGTGCTATTGCCGGTCTACTGTCGGTTTGCTTTGCTCTGCTATGACAGATCTCCTATCTTTGCAATCCAATGCCTCCCCTCCTTTCTTTGCATTCCAATGCCTCTCCTATCCTGTTTTGCATGTTTCTGCGAGAAGACTTGTCAGCTGCCGTCAATTGGCTGCCGTGAGTTGATTGGTGTTGATTGCTCATTAGTACTCCAATTACCCTACTTCAGCATTTCCTTCTTTTCTTCCCCTGACCTACCTGTTTGTGCTATTGTTCACGGCGTGTGCATCCGCTTACTGGGTTTCGAGCATGTTTTCATCCCCGTACACATGCGCTTTTGGGCACCATGTGTGCTCTCAGCTAAACGATTCTATACCTTCCTCCCCACCCCTGTCCTGCAGCTTTGCTTAGCAACGGCCAGGCCAGATTTGCATTGATCCAATGTGCTTACTGCTGTGGTGGCACACCCCTCTGCTGATGTCATGTATCTCCTCTGAGCCACTCCTCGGTGTTATAGCGCTGCGCCGTATGGTACAACCTTCATCCGGTGGGACATTTGCAATTCAGTATTATCTGCCTCATTTGCATGACATTGACTACTAATTCATAGTTACCGCGCTGAACACTGTCGGAGGCCCTTAGCAACCCTTGCATCTTGGTTGTGGTGTTCCATGCCTGCCATTGTGTATTATGGTGTAAACCTGATTTGTATTACATTGTGATTTTATGACATTTTTATATAATTTCTTTATGTTCCAGTTTGCGCACACATGCCCTGCGGTTGTACTGTGCGTTACTATGGACATGACATTAAATGTTGTTTTTTAGGTGTTGTGCATCTTTTCTTATGCCATTGGCTGTGTATTTCACCTTTGGCATATGTTAACTTTGTAATACATGAGTCTGGTCCGCTTCCATAGCTCCGATGTTCTGTTTGGGAAAATGTAAACCATGTTTTTTGGTTTACATTTCCGTGGGCTTACGCTACACCTGCACCACTTCATGAATCACTATCTGCCTTCATTTGCATGGTGCGACACTGCGCATGGGGTGATTAGCATACCTATGCCGAGGGCTGCGCAGTTCTGGCATACGCCGGTAGTGCACATGGTATTGGATCGTACCTGAATCACTCGACGGCCATATTTGGCATTATTCCGCCTACGCTACGCCTGCGCCTGGTGCAAGCTTCATGAATCCCGGGGATTATCTTGTCTCTGTCTATATTACGATATTGTTTATGCATTGCAACACTTTAATGCAAAGCTCTTAATGCAAAAAAAATTACCAAATTGTAACTGCCAACCTTTTATTCTGCTAATTAATTTGACTGTTAGTTCTGATATACCTTACAAGACATAGAGGCATATGGTTATCCCTTTTTTCTAACTGACCCCACCCAATATGTTTTTCTGAGCATATCAGCTGTGTCAGCTGAACTGGAATTTATTTTATCTTTAACCCATAAATCTGCATGTTTCTTTAAAATCTGTACATTTACACATATATCTTTACTAAAGTCTAAAACAGTATATACAGAGCAGTTACACTTTGAACTGTTAGCTGCCATAATCTGTGACCTTTTAAATTCTGACCAGAACACACTTGTATCTTTTCTATGTGCAATAAAATTGATTTGTCTGTAAACAACGAAATAACTTTAAACAATGATAGTTTAATGCTCTGATCTTTACAGATAGCTATGAGATGTATTCTTTTAGTTAGCACTGATGTCTGTTCTTCAGTTGCAAAATCTGCACTTTGATTTCTCTTGTACTCTGTTTAGTGCAATGTGAACTTGAAACATTGCTTGCGTGTTATGTATGTAGACTGTGTTGACGTGTGTAATACTGCAACATATTTCTGTATTCTGAATTGTATGTATTATATTCTGAACATCTGTATGTGAAACTATACTATAACTGAAATTATGTTGAATTGCATGGCTGCAACATGTACATTTAAAGTGGAGACCATGCTGACTTCTGAGTCATTAAACCTTTTGCATTTAGACATATTTAATAGTTTTGAGCTAATAACCTTTAACTTTAAGAGAACATTTTTAAACTTAAACCAAAAATTTACTGACATTTTAACTGTAGCAGTATTACGTGAGATCTTTACATGCAAAAAAAAAACTTTAATTAAGTAACTTAAACTTTGTTGAACTGTTAACTAAAAGGTGCATATAAAGTCTTACATAACGTTATGGCTTGCAAGAAATGTGAGCCATCATCTGTAGTTTATTAACCTTTTTCTTGCTTCTTGACTCTACATCACTCTAGAAACATAAAAGTCTGTGGAGACAATGTCTTTATGTTGTGAAGGAATGCTATTTTTAATAATACTAGTCTGCTGAAGCTGTGTGAGGCTTTTCTGAAGTAAAAAACGGTGCTGTGCAGTTTAATGCTGTCTTAATGAGAAACTGTCATGCCGTAATTTTAGCTTATTTTGTACAGAGTTTACAGCTCTATTTATACAAAACACACTGGTATGATGTTGAAGTCTGTTATGAAACAGTTGCTGTCATGAAAACTGTTGAAGAAACTTTGAAGTTATTACCGTAAAACTGTACTTGAAAAAATTACTTACTGCAGCTGTTTTTGTTGGTTTGAATGAAACACGGAGTGCTGCACTTTAATGAAAACAGTATTATTTATAGTCTGTAGAACACGTGACGTTGAACAAAACACTGCTATTTTGTAGATTTCTGTAGAACATACGTACTGTAACCAAGTCTGGGATAAATGATACCTTCACTGAAAGGGCAGTGTGTTCTCCAGAGTGCTGGTGTAGTACATCTGCTGTATAAACAGTCACTGTGAACTTAAGAAAACATGCTTGTACTGGAAACTGGATGTGAAAATCTTCAGCTGCTTGTTGGGTTGTGAAAAGTATATATCCCTCCCTAGACAGCAGGTCACATCAGGCACCACTGTAACATTTGATAATGCTGTACTGTACCATAATTAGCTGGAAACACTGTATACAATGAGACTGGGAAGCGAAAGTCTTAATTACCCAAGCTCATGCTGAATAGGTATCTGAAGAAGTCTTTTAACTAGATGAAAGCACTCATACATAAAGTTTTTTATGCCTTCACTTGTGGCCTGGATTTTTTATTATTTATTATTTTTTATTTTTTATTTAGTGACTTAGTTTTGTTCTATTGTCATGCTAAATAGGTGTCAGTCTCTCCCTTATGGACCAAGTCTTGTGCATTAAGAATGAATTCTCCCAATACTGTAGTTCATTTAATAAGGTTTTATTGGATGTTCACAATATCCAAATACTGTCTCCATTAACAGTACTGATAAACAATTCAATTTGCTGTACATCATTCTGATTATCCTGAACAACGTAAACTGACATAGACTCCAGATGACCTGTTTTCTGTACTCATGCTTGAGGGTTAGACATCTTCTATGAAGTAACTACTAACCTTAACAGCCCTGCTATCCTAAACACTGTATATTATATTGTTTTTAGTCTCGTAAATTTTCTTTATTTACTTTTTCTTAACCTTGGTCTCAGGCTTTGTCTGTGCTTCATTAAGGAACATTCTGTAGCTGATCTTTTCCTTGAGAAAAGAACATTCTGTCTGCACACTTTATGCTTATCTTTCCTTTTTAATAAACTGTCTTTTTATGCTTGGCCAGCAAGGTTGTTTTCCTTTCTGCTTAACTGTTTCTTATGCATAAATGAAACACAATTTATTTTACCCTTTAGCTTGTCTATGTCTAATAACTATTTTAAAATGGAAATCCCTAATCTAACAAGCACAATTTTAATCAACAGCATCGCCGCTAGCGAATAGCTCTTCATAGACACAACACCTTCCTTATGTCACATTATCTATACTTATGGGCATGTCCAATAATGGAACACCGTATCCATCACACAATGTAAGCAGCTTAATCAAGGCAGTGCAGTGGCATGCATAACACAGCTTACCAATGGAAATCATGACATGACCTGAACAGTTGTTTATTGGCCAGTATTAAGCATAATAAGCATATGCAAAGCAAGCACACATATCCTAACATTTGAATGAAAGGATGCCCTGACACTGCCTTATGCAACATTCCCATAACTATAACTTGACAAAATAAAAGCTTGTAAATGATGACATAACATTAGTACTGGGATCTGTAATGTTTAATAATGATGCCTGCCTCAGTAAACTATCCAGATGAGTACCTGACAGGATATTAGTATGTCTTGTATTTTTCTCTTGCATGGGTAGCCTGAGCAGTTACATGTGTTTTGAATATAAATTGTAGTCTGTGCTTGCAATGAGTCATATGAACAGCCACCAATTAACATTACTAAAATGAAGACAAAGTGAAATGAGAATAATGTGGAAATATGCAAGCCATATAACAAACAGGTGAGCCAGGCAGCATGGTCATTGGCTGACCACATCTATATATGGAATAGAACACTACCAAATAGTAATACTGTTCAGTCATAAACACAGTCAAAGCCTGTGACACATGACAATCTAGTATATGTTGCACCAACAGTATTGTCTGTCTACAACTGTATGCAAGACCTACCCATAATATTGCCAATCACCAACCTGAAAACACAAACATCATCATGATGCTTGCTGATTATGAAATCGTGCAAAGAAATGCCTATGTCCACAATTATCCCCAAACACATATAAGTAGGTTATAATAAAAACATCCAAAATTTTGTAGGCAGATGCAATGCCAAAGTCGAACTGAAAGACATGCCAGACAGTCTGCCAACAATGTGAACACTGCCACAGCCGACACCTATTCAGTATGGGAATAGGCAGGCTATGTACAACAGATTGGTCAATGAAAACCACATACCATAATACAAGTGTGCCAACACATGCGTGATAAAAAGCAGACAATGCACTCTAGAGTTGTATGCAAAACATACATCTCAAAAATCAACACAAATCCAATTGTCATTTAGGTTGTTATCTGTATTTCAAAAACTATCTTGAGAAAACATGGTTTGCTGATAAATATTTAAACATATTTATATTTCAATCAGACTTTTATGCACAGGTATAGTGTGATTATTGCACTTACCTTACTGATGCATGATAGGTATGCCATAATGTAAAAAATGCAGGCCTGTAACAAGGATCAGATACATTTTATTTAACAAAACAGGCAATGTAAGCAACATACCTCTCTGCCTCTGCTGCTCCTCCAGCCTGTGCATCCACTCAATGCACAGGCCATGATTATGGTTCTGTCCTCTTCACCTGCAAAAAAAAAAAAAAACAGCAGCTATGAATGATGTAGTCCACAAATAACAGGGATGTGCATTGCTCATATCACATTCTAAAAATGTTTCTTTTGCACAATATCAGAGGATCACCATACACACTTTGCAGTGTTACACACAAACAGTCCTTTATATCTTTGAACGGTGTGGAGTACCTGAGATTTAAACATGCATCTCTAAGCTACGTCCACAATCTAGCCCTGACACCTACCTGCCTAGCTAATCCATCTTGCCTGAGAGTGTGTGCTGTGAATGCAGTGAAAAGACTTAGGCTTATGAATGTGGAGGGATTGGTAACTTATATGGATCACATCTTAGGATTTACAAAAGGACAACATGCTGAGCATTCAGGTAAATAATTTGCAAGTATGAATTCATGTCAGCACAATGATCACAATCAGTAACAGCAAGTGAAAACTTCATCCCTCAGACAGTGGGAGAGTGTCATGTATCACATAATTTCTTTTAACAAAGAAACACAAGGTGTTGTACATCAGGGGCACAATAATATATGTGGGAGGACTAAATTTAAAGATATTCCTTGGTAAGGTGCATACCACAAATCAAAGGCATACATTTGTACCTCCATAGATAAGGATGAGGTGGTTCTTGAAGTAAATTTAATAATGAATGATAAAATTACATTTGATAGCACTTTTGCAAATCATAGGATATCCCACAAATCTTTTTGTCAGAAATATGACAGTCTGTTCCAAGCTTTACACATAACCCTGTACTTAAAGTGTTGTTGTTCATAGAACATTACAAAATACAAAATTATTCATAGAAATTTGGCGAATAACTCAATTATTCATAAGCATGCACAAAATAGCTCTTAGCATCAATAAGCAGGTATGTAGAGTAGAATATTCAACAATGTGTGAAAGACACAAAGATAAGAATATAGTGATAGTTTACCCCTATGTGAGGTTGAACCCACAGCATGCCAACATATTTGCATGGTAACATTTCTTTACAGGCCAAGGTACAAGCCAGCACATTTTTCTGAACAAATTGTCACTACATGTGTTTATCCATAGTCTTGTAGATAATGGATGATTATAGAAACATCCAACACATAACTGCTCATGACCTTCATAATCTACAGAAATAACAGCTATCAACACATACAAATGAAAAGATATGTGTAGGCAGTCGCACAGCAATTCCTATTGTTTTAAACAAATGTGACTGAGTTGAGTTACTATTCACACATATGCAAGTAGACTAGTTAATACTTTTGTATTATTATGAATAACTATAAATGCACCAGATGGCTTAGTGGTTAAGAGACCAGATGGCTTAGTGGTTAAGAGACCAGATAGCTTCATGGTTAAGGTCTTCTCCACCTATGCACAAGGCACAGGGTTCAATCCTCACCTCCGACCAATGCCTGTTTGGAGTTTGCATGTTCTCCCTGTGTCTCCATGGGGTTTCTCCCATGTCCGAAAAACATGCTGAGTGTTTCCATCTCAAACTCACCAATGGAGCTGTGGGCAGCAGCACAGACTCTACACAGTGCCCTATAGTGGGACACACCTACCTCTTTGGGCATCTACTGTGGTGCACAGTATCCTCAAGATAGGAGAACACAGATCACAGACTGTGTGCTGTAGGTGATTTGGTCATGTTGACTAATGTCATCAAAAACAGGCATGTGTACTTACCGGTGATAAGTGGGTTGAGGACCTGGCTTACTCTGACCCTGAACCATGCCTGGGACCCATGCTAATGGTGGGAGGAGTATATGTGCCCTTATACTGGCTGGCTGGTGTCTAGTTGCCCAGCCTGGGTTACCTGGGATAGCTCTGTTGTGCGAAAGCTGCCAAACATGAACTGAGAATTGCTATGCTTAATGTAGGTTCACTGACAGGAAACAGCTTGGAAGGATTTGTGGTGAGAGAGAGGCTTCAGAAGTCAGTAAGGGATATCATTAGAATTAATGACAGACTCATGGCAGTCAGACTCCAGTAATGATAGGGTAGTATTCATAATCTCAGCCTATGCCCCACAGCAGTAAGGAAAAGAATTGCATTCAGACAGCAGTTGCAGGACCTACTAGATAAAGCAGGACAACATGAATTGGTGTTGATAATAGGTGACTTGAATGCACATATCAGGACAGACAGAACAGAATATGAGGACTGCCTGGGTCTACATGGGTGGGGAAACCGGAGTAAAGAAGGAAAAGCCATTCTAGACTTCTGTCTGGCAAATGGCTTGATAGTAGCCAATAAATGGTTCAGGAAGAGAGACAGTCACAGAGACAGTCATAAGATCACATACAAGAGTAGTCAACATGCAACTCAGGTAGACTTCCTCCTAGTAAGAAAAAGGCACTGGGGCAGAATCCATGATTGCAAAGTAATCCCCAGTGAAACAGTCAGCCCACAGCATAAACCACTAGTTGCCACAATCAGCTGCAAGCGGTGGTCAGAGAAGGCTCTAAGGTCAACAGAGATCAGGCTGAAGACCTGGAAGTTGACTGGAAAGAAGGTACAACAGTTTAAGGAATTACTCAGGGCTCTAGCACCCCAAGAAGAGGATGAAATAGGTGGAGGTGAAGAAGAATGGCAGCACCTAAAAAAGCATGTGTTAGGAATGACAGAAAAGATATGTGGCCGAGCCAGGCATGGAAATAAGGTACATTAGAAAAGCTGGTGGTGGAATGCAGAAGTCCACGAAGTCATCAAAAGAAAAAAGGAGTGCAGGAAGAATTGGGAGACAAAAAAGACTGACCAGGCTAGGAAAAGAAGCTAAGAAAGAAGTTGCAATAGCAAGGAATAGGGCATCGGAGGCACTGTACCAACTTCTGGAAAGTGACTCAGTAAGGGGCACAAAGAAACTATATCAGGTTGCAAGGCAAAGATAGACAAAGAAGATAGTCAGACACCCTTCATAAGGAATGCCAGCAGCAACCTGCTCACCAGCCCAGAGGACATCAAAGGCAGATGGAAGGAGTATTTCCAGCAGCTTCTGAATGAAAAAAACACTGCAGAAGCTGTACTGCCCCAGAAACAGCCTACAATGAGAGAAGATGAGGATCCCACCCTAGAAGAAGTAAAAACAACACTAAGGAAGATAAAGTCAGGGAAAGCAACAGGCTCAGATGAGGTCACAGCAGATATGATGCAGATGCTGGGTGAGATAGGGGAGAAATGGCTCCTGAGGGTATTAATGGCAATGTGGAGAGAAAGGCATATCCCAGATGACTGGAGAATAAGCATACTTGTGCCAGTGTACAAGAACAAAGGGGACATCCACAACTGTGGGCAGTACTCCTATCACACTGCATGAAAGTTGTGGAGATGGTGATTGATAAACAGATATGCAGAGTAGTAGAGTGTAAGATGGGAGATGAGCAGTTTGGATTCAGATCAGTATGCAGCACAATTGACCCAATGTTTGCAGCAAGACAGATACTTGAGAAGAAGCTAGAGATGAAGAGAGAGTCCAACTGGGCATTCCTAGACTTGGAAAAAGCATATGACAAGGTCCCAAGAAAGCTGATCTGGGCAGTCCTGTGGTAGTTTGAAGTCCCAGAAACTTTGGTTAAATTAGTGCAGGCTATGTACAAGGACCCGATGACTCAAGTATGAACAGTGTTCAGCCTCACAGAGGGGTTCCCAGTGGGTGTGGGTGTACATCAGGGTTCAGCTCTGAGATCACTGCTGTTTATACTGGTGATGGACTACATTAGTAAACAGATTGGAGGGGACAGATCAACAAAGCTGCTGTATGCAGATGATGTGGCAGTACAGGCAGACTCTGAGATAGAACTTCAGCAAAGGATAGGAGAATGGAATGCAAATCTGAAGGCACATGGGATGAAACTAAGCACAGATAAGACAGCGGTAATGGCAGAAAATTGGGCAAATCAGAAGAAGCTGAGAATAGAGACAGAAGGGAAGATAGTGGAGCAGGTAAACAGCTTCAAGTATCTGGGAGGAGTAGTTGAGGAGAAGGCTAGTCTGAATGAAGAAGTCAAAGCTAGAATCAGAGGGGCTGCAGCTAACTGGCATAGAGTATCAGGTGTAGTCTATGAGAGAAGAATGCCAGAGAAGCTGAAAAGTAAGGTGTACAAAGCAGTGGTGCGACCAGTACTTCTGTATGCTACAGAAACCTGGGAAGTAAAGGCAGAACAGCTGAAGAAGCTAGAGGTGATGGAAATGAAGTACCTGGGAAAGGTGATAGGATGCACACTGTAGGACAGATGAAGAAATGAGGACATAAGAGCAGAAGCCAAAGTAGCTCCAATTGCAGAAAAGATCAAAGAGAACAGGTTACGGTGGTTTGGATACGTGTAGAAAGTAGAAGACAATCTGGTGAGGAAGATTTGGGACAGACACGAAGAAGGTGAGAGGAAGCAAGGACATCCAGCAAAGAGGTGGATGGATTGTGTGAAAGATCTGTGACAGTCAGGCATGAGTGTTGAAGAAGGCAGGAGTGTGGCACTGAATTGAGAGAGAGTTGGCGACAGTTAACACGATACCCCGACTCCATGTAGAAAAATGGGAAAAGGGGGCTGATGATGATGATGATGACTATCCACTGTCAGGTGATCTGTAATGCACAAAAGTATCATCTGTAATGTATGTGCATGTAATCCTCACTGTTTCCATGACTCCAACATATGGCACAACTTTGACCTGTACCTAAGGTTTTCAAGGGGGGACTTTCCTCAAGGCCATCTAGTGACAGATGCAAAATATGCAGTGGAACCTTGACTCATGACTTCTATAAGGAAACCCTCACAATCCTACTGAACAAGGTTACAATAATGCACACACACATACTCTAGAAATGTTATAGAACATGTATTTGGCCTGCTCAAGTCACATTTCTGATCTTTAGATACATCTTGAGGTGTCCTGCTGTATGACCCACCATTTTTGTCAAAACACTGATCTTCCTCACCATCTTGCAATAACATCATACTCAGGAAACAGTTGTAGCAGTGAGCTTCAAGACAAGGACCCCAGTTCTCAGCACCACAAGCAGGGCTAGCAGACAGAGATGAGGAGTCAGATGAGGAACCTGCAGCTGGGGGCAATCATGGCAGATGGAGGCATGTGCAATATGCTATGGCACTGGATAAATGGCAGCAAATAGTGCGCACGCACACACACACACACACACACACACACACACACACACACACACACACACACACACACACAAAACATAAAAAACATATGCATAACACATAACAAAAAAATCTAAACATTAACAGTGATGCATGCAGATTTAACCTTTCCTTACCCATGAACTGTCTGGTTACTGTTAGCATCAGACATAAGGCAACCCCAGACTACAATGTCCTCAGCAGCAGTCACAATGGTGAGTGATGAACCTGAAATGAATGCATAAATGTTCACCTTATATTTATGTATTGCACATCAGTGATAGCAAACTACTGATCAGCAATACAGGAGTGTCATCATTAACCTGTATGAGTGATGCATTAACATATACAGACTAAAACAACTATGAAGCTGTTAAATGGAACAAAACTACTTTTCCTGCGCATTTACAACCTGTGCATCAAGCCAAGGCAGCTCCGTGCAAAACACACCTAAAGGGCATAAGACAGTGTCACCATCATCTGCATAGGTAGTCAATGAAGCATATTTATAGAATCCCACCAATATAAAGGTAAAGATAAGTAGGTAAAACACAAATGAGGAGTTGTAGTCAACACAGGAAAGAAAAATAGTTATTTGTCTTCCAAGACATGGTCGGCCTGCTCAGTATTGTGCATCAAAAAAATAGCCCATGTCAGAAACCCCAACAGGGGTCAGGCAATCACAGCATCATCTGCACAAGGGGCTGAGCAAGCAATAATACACAAGTAATAGTAGTGTAATATCACCCTACTAGTACTACATGTATGGGCAGTACAACTAATAATTCTGTTGAACTTAAGCAGATAAAACAAACTGTAATTCTACATATCCTGATGAAAACCAGAGTTTGAATAAGCAATTATTAGCAGTCCATTCTGTGCATCAGACATAAGCAACCGTAAGTTACATACATGTGCAAATGGCAGGGTACAGTCATCCTCACTTTCACAGGGTGGGGGTAGGAGTTACAGAAGGGAAGACTGACACAAAAGTATCTGTGTGTGTGTGTGTGTGTGTGTGTGTGTGTGTGTGTGTGTGTGTGTGTGTGTGTGTGTGTGTGTGTGTGTGTGTGTTTGTGTGAGATGTGAGGGTCAGAGCAAGTATGTACTGTCAGATCCAGTAGTTCCTAATGTAAAGAAGTCAATTTTGAAGAATAATTGTGTGTATGTGTGTGAGATGGCAAGGGCAACTTGAGGTGTACTGTGTGTGGGTCTGCAGGAATACAGCCAAAGTATTAGTGCTAGCAGTATGTGCTGGCA
Organism: Protopterus annectens; assembly: GCF_019279795.1. Lineage (NCBI taxonomy): Eukaryota > Metazoa > Chordata > Ceratodontiformes > Protopteridae > Protopterus > Protopterus annectens. The sequence continues at coordinate 621,559,429 of NC_056732.1, read as the reverse complement.
TCCTGGACCATGCATGGTAGAGGATTTAGTTAATTGTTGCCACCCTCCACCATGTCAACTAACTGCCAAGAGTTACAATGTTAGTTCCATGACCCTGCCTAGAATTCTGGGTGCTAATGGGACATGAATGATGTCTGCTGGACAAATGTCCATCATGACTACTTCCACCATGATCATGTGTCCTACCATGTCTGGGTGTGGGCACCACCACCTCTGAAAGAGCAATGGAAGAAGTACGACTACAGTAGCAGGATATGGCACATCTATGTCTAGTGTGTCATTCATCTGATCCAAGGAGTCACATGTGGTTCATGCAGTCTCACATGTCAGAATGCATGATATACAGTACTCTATTTATTCTGAGACACTGGTGGAACTTGCCTGTAACTCCATGATGGCTCTGCACATACCTTGTGGGGCAGATATTGACACTCCAACATCAACAGGAGAGTGGAAAACTTGCTTCCTCTGAGCACACCCATGAACACTCCTGTGTGGTACTTCACCCTCATGAAGCTTAGGGGAGATTTCACTTGGTCTGCAGCTGGTATAACTGCACTGCCATGATTAGCCATCTCCTCCTTAACCTATCCAATCTCTGAGGGCTCTGTTTCATGGGCATGTGAGGGTATACTGACTGTATCCAGCTTTTGCAGAGGGAATAGGGAAACCACATCCTTCATATCAGACATATCCTCTTCAACCCCAGACTGTGCCTGTCCATCACTGCCATCATCGTCAGAGGCTAATGATCCTTTAACATCAGGTAGTAGAAGGTTCACAATGCTGGTGCCAGCCTCACCTGTGAGTACACATACAAAAGAGAAAAACAGAAGAAATACAAATAAATGTTCACAGTATGCTATCGAAACCAAAATAAAGCAACAAAAGATGCAAATGCAAATAAAATTTACATTTATATATATATATATATATATATATATATATATATATATATATATATATATATATATAAATAAAGAAAATAAGCTATGACTATACCAATTGCTGGTGGTCATTGAACCTCAATGACATATGTCCTTATAGATAGAACATTATACTCAATAGAAGTATAATAAAGATAAAATAACTTAAAATAAAAACAGATAACTTTATGCCAATTACAAATACATATGAATGTCACACCTGGAGCACCTTTAGTGGACGTCATGTGTCTGTCTTCAACCTCTGAATCCACATCCATGACAGCACTGGGTAACTCCTCTGAGCTACCTGAATCCCTTACAATTGACAGGAACTCCTCAGTCTCAGTGAGTGGCGGTTCGATAACAGACACACTCCTAGTAGCTCTTCATTCTTTTGCCACAACCTTGGATATGTTGATAGTAGCCTTTATCATATCACTGGCCATATATCTGACAATCTTGTAGTCATGGCTATGGCCACACACAGCATTCACATAATTAGCCACCTGCCACTTTGTATAGAACATAACATATCTTGATTTGACAGATTGTAACAGAGCCCTCTTAAAAGTGTTGTAAATGCAACAATTCTGACTGCCAGTAACAGTAATTTAGTTGGCAGCATTTGGGAAACAAAGCAGTCTTAATACAAGACAGGCCTACCCTCGCAAGTACAGAAAGTGTAATAGCCCTAAAAGGAACAGTCCAATTCCAAAAAAACAGCAGGCCAGCACAAAGTGGTGTGTGTTAATACTATTTTAATATAAAATAAGGCACAATGAACAGCTATAACAAAGCCTTCCTCAGTGTAAGCCATGAAACACAAAATACAAATGCCCTTTTATACAACATGTTCTCAGCAAAACCCATTCTCATTGGTTCATCATAATTGTTCATTTAATCCTGCTGGAAATAGACCACCCAACTTAATTATTTTCTCCTCGCTGTTGGCCTGTGGTGTGTTTTATTCCCTTCTCTTTGGCAGAGGACTTTTTCTCATTGCATTTTTGTCACCTTTTTTTGGATACCCACCGATGTACACGTTGTGGAGGTCTCTACTGAATATATTAGCTACAATTCGTTGATCTACTTCTTTTTGCCTTACATTGGTGTTTTTGAAGCATACTTCATATATAGAGTAGCTGGCTGCTAGTGGAATCTTTCGGCAAGGGTATACGTGGAGCAATTTGTTTTTTGGACATTTTCATCTTCTTAACAATATTGGGAACTCTTTCTACGCTTCAGTGTACTTTGGTGAACGAGGTTTGGGCTTCGTTGTTTGATATACTTTATTTTATGTGACCTAACTTAATGGTACTGCTATCAGGCCATTTTTTGTCAGAGAGGAAGCCATTTTCTTCAAGAACTCATTTGTTGAGTTCCGGGTTACACATACTGTATTACGGTTTGGAACTTTTCAATTTGATATTTCCTCCCTTTTGAGGCCGCTCAGCGAGTCATTTTTTCAAGATTTAATTTGGGACATTACAGAGTGAATTATGGTTTCACATCTTCATATCTACAACATATTTTCTGTCCTTCATATCAAAATATTTGGACACGGACAGGTTGACTATTTGTTTCACATATTATGATCTCAGCCCTGTATAATAATGGCATTGTGCTTGATCAAACTTATATGTTGATGGTTAACAAAGATCACAGGTCATTTTTAGTTGACTGGTCATCAGTTGAGGCAATACATGTTTTGGGATGTTTATCTAGGCATGTGTTTTATAGCGCAATTTATTTGGACTCATAATTGTTATCTCTTATATGACTAATGATTTTGGGGTACAGATATATTTTTTGTTATTTCAACATGCATTTTTCAAGTGGTTTCATTGTAATTATGTGGCTTTGATACAATCTTTGTATCATAATATTCATGGCATTTAATTAATTTATTGTGCATGTTGGCTAGCCTTATGTTTTTTTCATATAGTATGTCTGAGTTTCTTTTGATGCATACATTTAATTTGGTTATCTAGAACTGGTTTTACAGCAGTGGACATTTATATTGGGCCGAGTATCCCTTGTGTCTCTCAAATATACTTAAGAACATTTTTTGTTTTACATATGGCAACATAGCATTGCGTAGATATTCTATATGTTTTCACATACGTCTATATTGCATGAATGGGTGATTGCAAATTGGGTTCACAGTATCTTTAGGATGCAAGGGCTATGATTGTTCCCCCTTAATTATTTGTTTACAGTGGATTTAATCATTGTATTTTAGTAGGGGTGAACCTAGAATTGCATTGATGGTTCTCTTGGTGTGAACCCTAATTTATTTGTGGAAGGAACCTCTCCATATATAAATGCACTGGCTATGATTCTTCCATTTAATTGGCCTAAAAAATTTGTGTTTCACATGGTGTCTGGACCCAATACAAATCCATATGGAGATGTTGATTGGATATAGGCATTGATCTTGCATGTCTATATGATATCAATCAGTTAGCTATTCACTTTGCATTATTTATGTTTGCCATGGCCTACATTTGATTCATTATTGGTTTCGTCACCACTTTAGCAATTTTTGTATTATACCTATTAGTCAGATTAGTTATACTTACTTGGGTACTGACAATTCTTATTTTGTGAGCCTGCCTTTTTACCATTAATACATTGAGTTGGTCCCAAAAGGGTTTATACACATACTTGCCCTATGGAACTTAATAAGATCGTATTAGGCCTTTTGGCACATAGGGACGATTTGGGGGTGTTTCGACTAGGACCGAAGGCTGGTACAAATGAAGCTACTGATATGCAGCAGCCTGACAGTACTTGTACCCTCACATTTGAGAAACTAACTAAGAGTATGAGAGCATTATGGATGAATGTCTGGCACCTTAAAAGAGAACTGCACCTACAGACTCAAAAAACATGTTTATTTCATCATGGTTTGGTGCTTCCGATATTTTAACACCACTCTGGGACTATTTACAGGTTTTTAGATATTTTTATACATAATTTCTGTCTGACCACATGGGCTCTGGCATCTTGAAGTAATTCTGATTGTTTAGTCTGCCTCTAGGTATCCCAGAAGTCATTGTTTGTCTCTAAATAATTGCATCATATCTGCCACTTTTTCCCTAAAGCTCCGGTCACTGCACTGATTTTACAGACATTCACTGCTGTGTTGTAGTCACCTAGTTTTGGTTAACATTTTTTCCTTTTTCAATGACTACTTCAAACACAAGCAGTGCAAATGCCACAGAGCAGAACTGAAAAGAGCATTTTATTGCTGCTTCCTCTTAGAAATGCTAACTTGATTTCTTTTGGGATGCCTGAATTGTAGTTCTTCAAGGTATCTCCCCTCCCCCTTCACACCTACCTTTCTTAGCTGTCAAAGTGCTAAGGGTAATTTGACCCATTATCTGCATGTGATTGACAGCTCACAGCAGGTAACCTGACTAATGTACTGTTTTGTCACAGCCTTTCCTTCCTTACAGTGAGGCACTTTTTTGTTGCACTCCTCCTGCTTTCAAATTTAGATCTGAGCTCCATAGCACTGGGAGAAATCACAGCTTTGCAAGCCATCAAACTCCCAGTTTCTTTCCTTCCAGATTGGTTAAATAGCTAACAACTGATACATCTGCTTCCTATGTAAAAAGATGCAATTAATGTGTACGCATGGTCATTGCAAATGTATGCTATTTGTTCATGCAGATGTTACTGTACTGTTGCCTGTACTTCCTCACTGTACTTTGTCACATATCAGTAAGGCTGTTTAGATAATTGAGATTATAGTTTGCCATTTAGATTAGAATAGAGTGGGCTGGGCAAGGCAGCTCTAACATCACTATGTGGGAGGTTCACTGTCTCTTCTATAGAGCATGCAAATAAGGCAGTGGTTACATCACTTTGTGGGAGGAAACATCCTGGTAACTACAGCAAGAGGTCTGGCAGACGTGACATCTGCAATTAAGAGCCAGCTAGAGGCTTTTCACTGGATTTTCAAACTGAAACTAAAACAGTACAGAAAGGTAGAAAGCCCATGAGGTAAAACAGTAGATTACTTTTTAAAGCTGTGGTGATTATTTTTTGAACCAGGATCAAATAACAGGGACTAAAAGACATAGCAGGTTGAGCAATCTGGCTTAATATCCCATTGTTATCCTTTAAACTCTTTAAGGCATATTAGGCCAAAGGTATTTGCCCTAGAGGCGTCAGGGTTAGAATCCAACAACTAGTTGCCAACATTGATGATGATTTTGTTGAACAGTGGGCTTTTGCCCAACAAAAATCCTCCATGGGGTTCATAGAGGTATTAAGTTCATATTATGTCAGATCTATTGATCTATGCATATCAGAAGTTGCCAGCATTTGTGAGGAGACCAAAACATTTGAGGGCCAACCATGTTACATGACATGCTTAAATCAACTCAGTGAGGAACTGCTTACTTTGGAAAAACAACTAAAGGACATGAAAATACATACATTTAACAGTGATTTGGCTGATTACCAAAGGGGTAAACCCTTTGGGACAACCAAAAATGTTAAATTTGAAATTTTGAATAAGAAACTCTTCAAGAGGCAAAAGACCAAAGTCTATTCTTAAAAAACATAGAATCCCTACTATTCGCACATCAGGGAATGAAACATCCTCTGCCATGGATGTGGACTTAGAACACACCTCAGAGTCCTCAGTTTCTAAACACATGAATTCAGTTAACCCTTTAGGGGCAGGATCTGTAGGGGAGAGAGAAAACATAGTAAACAATGTAGAAACTTTATTGAAAATCATTATACAGAAATAAATACAACTGAAAATGTATTAAATATTTCATCCACACCTTTATTTCAGGTGGAACTACAATTGCTGAATAAAGGGCTTAATTTTGTACCCATTTTTTTTTTCCGGAGGATTCTTTTGCACAAGATGTTATATCTTTTTGTTGTTTATTAAATTTGTAATTACATTTTGATTTTGTGCCATCTCATGTGGATGATAATACATTTAAATTTCACAAATCTGCTTTTATGCCTCCCATGCATCCTAATGTTAATATGTTCCAAAACAGTGTTCTCAAGGATTGATATTTCCATTTCAGGCAATCTCGCATTCTATGGAATAATCTCTCAAAGGTTGAACAACAGGTAATTACTGATCTTCAAAACAACAGAAATTTGTTCATTTTACTGGCTGATAAAGGTGGAGCGGTGGTAGTCATAGATTGGGTCAAATATCATGAGGAAGTGGAAAGACAACTTAATGATGGTCGATACTGCATGTATATGCCTCTGGACCCAAGTTCCAGATTCAAACAACAAACTGACCGATTCCTATTGGAAGCCAAAGAAGAAGACATCATTTCAGACTCAGATTTACATCATCTTACTGTACCTGATCCTAGTAATCAATATTTATACCTACCACCCAAATACATAAGAATTTACATAATCCACCAGGTAGGCCAATTGTATCAGGCAAGGGCTCAATCACTGAACCATTATCCCAATTTTTGACCAAGCATCTTAAACCTTTGCTGAACTGGGTCAGATCTCATATTCAGGATACCACACAGTTTTTGCACATCCTTTCGGATACTCAACTAGAGCCTGGATGTCTGCTATATACCTTGGACGTAACAGCATTATATACCAATATTCCACATTAGGCAGAGCTACAGGCTTTAGAATATTGGTTATATAGTTTAGACCTATATCCACCGGGTTTCATCACATTTTTGGTTTGCTTAGCTGAACATGCATTGACCAAAAATACTTTTCCTATCAGGGAAAATGTTTTTGGCAGGTAAAGGGTACAGCCATGGGCACGTCATTTGCCCCAATTTATGCAGATTTGTTTATGGCCTTCTTTGAGGAACAAATGATCTATGATTCCAACCATAATATATACTTAGACAAAATTGATATATGGAGACATTATTTAGATGATTGTTGGATGGTGTGTAGGGCAGATACCAAATATCTTAAGGAATTTGTTGAATATCTGAACAGTAATAAGTGGGGTTTGAAATTTACAATTAATTATCATTTACAACAAATTACTTTTCCGGATGTTTCAGTCTCCAGAAATGTTGACCATACTCTATATAGACAGGTTTATCATAAATACCCACAATACTATTCATTATTGCATGCAACTAGTTTCCACCCTCCACACATCACACGCAATATCCTTAAATCCCAGTTTCTCATTATTAGGCATATTTGCTCAAACTTGGATAATTATGAGCATTACAAACAGGATCTGGTGAGAAGGTTCAAAACAAGGGGTTATAAATCTGTCAATATCCTTACTGCCAGTAATTGGGCGTCTACACTAGATAGGAATGATTTATTAACCTATCAAAATAGACAACACTTAGGGACTCCGGACATTTGGTTGGTTACTACATATGGACATAACACCAACATATTATTAAATTGTGTTAAACGACACTGGAATATATTACTTGTGGACCACAGATTATCTGATATTCTTTAAGACAAATGTTTGTTTTCATTTCATAGATAGGGGCAAAACTTTGGGCTCACATTTCAGTCATTACAAATGTTGGTTGGAAGCAGCCAAGCAAAAACCACAATGTACACTCTCAGGGGACATTTTGTATGGATGTTTCCTCTATGGGCATTGTGTAGATTGCCCTAAATTTGTAAAATAAAAACACTTCACCATCAGAAACATGGCAACCATATTTGATATAAAATTTTTAGTTAATTGTGGGTCTGACTGGGGCATTTATCTTGCCACATGTTCCTGTTCAGCTTTCTATATTGGACAGACGTCCAGACCATTTAGACTACATATATCTGAACATACTGGTGATATCAGAATTAAAAGACCATCCAATGCTTTGTACAAACATACATTTATATACACTACAGCCACTTTTAGATTTACTATCATTGACAGAATTTTTTGGAAATAGAATCAACAAAATGGGTTGGCATTCAATATTAAATAATAAGGAAAGGAAATGGATAATTAAGTTGGGTGGTTTATTTCCACCAGGATTAAATGAACAATTGTGATGAACCAATGAGAATGGGTTTTGCTGAGAATATGTTGTATAAAAGGGCATTTGTATTTTGTGTTTCATGGCTTACACAGAGGAATGCTTTGTTATAGCTGAAACCTTGTTCATTGTACCTAATTGTATATTAAAATAGTATGAACACACACCACTTTGTGCTGGCCTGCTGTTTTTTCTTTTTTTTGGAATTAAACAAAGCAGTCTTCCCTATCATGATGGAAATTTCATAGCCCCAGGTTCTGCTTATATCATATAGATTAATTATTTTGTACAAGTCAAATATATAAATCAGGTGTCAGCTCATTATCACTCCTGAATCACTCAATCTGCTTGAGGTGCTGGGCAGGCAAACATGGTGTTAGGACCTACACAATACCATGAACATGACTGTGCAGAAAAATAGCAAGTATCCATAACTTAGGCTAAGCAATGTCTAGCAAATGTGACTCCTTAGCAGTTGTGCACATTTAATTACATTTTTTATCACTCCTACTAATGGGAACTATGCTTTCAGAGGGTATGTCAGGGAGAATAGCATTACTGACAAGGTTTCATGTACATTTACTGACTTAGGAGATACCCTTTATACTCCCTTTAGTAAAATATTACAAGAAGATAATGTGTCTGCGAGGACAAAGTGGTAAGTCATACCAATGTATGCAACATAGATATACAGAAAAAGGTCAAACTCATTGCATAATGTATTACATTCATGGTAGAAAGGGATCACAATGAAGTACTGCATGCACAAATGGGAATATCCTAATCTTGACTTGTAGAAATTTGGTTGAACTTTCTCATGCTTCACTATCATAACTTTTGCAAAGATCACATTAAGCAAGACTTCTAATTTGAAAGGAAAAATGATAAGTGTGTGTTAGTTTTGATATATTACTGTCTAAATGTAAAATGTCAGAAGTACAAAGCTCAGTACTTGTACTTTACTTTCTATACTTTACTATGTAATGTTGAGGAGACAAACACTGTTGAATTTTTCATGGTACTGCCATGGTTTCAAATTTTGGGAGGTAGACATATCTGTGAAAGTAGGGATACTCACTGCCATTGTTTAATTGTGTAAGGCAAACAAGATGAGAAAACATCCCATTGATTTATAAATTATTATTTATTTATTTTTGGCTTCATGTTTTGTGCAACTTTCAGCATTGCACATTTGTGGCTGTCAGCAGTGACTATCACTGAATGACAATCCACTTTCCAAGACAAAAACACAAAACAATTTTACATGTACAAAGACTTAGCCATCAATCATGCAAATGAAAATGTCAGCAGGGCACTATAATTAGCCCTTTAGAAAGTACTGAATGTAGAAAATGCACCTGTTATATAACTTTCTCAATGGCTCAACATGTTAATTAATTTTCTTACAAAGAACAAGAGCAGAGTAGGATTTGAATCTACATTATGGACATTTTGATGTTAAGGGTCACAATAAATCCTTATTTTCTGTAATTGAACATGAACTATACTTGCAATATAAAATGTGACTGTTACAATGCAAGTGTGTGTAATGGGTGAAAAACAAGATAACTGGTATCTGTGACACATGCATTAATCATAATAATGACTACAGTAAAACACATGTTTCTGTATGATGTTAGAAATAGTTATTGTAAAAAAGTATGAGACCATACAATTAGCAACATAATGATTTGGGAAAAATGAGTTCAGCAACACAGTTTTAAAAAATATATCTGGACATAGTTTCTGGAAAATAATATTTTTTTTCATTGCCCAAAGTGCAGATTGTAATGATACGTGCTATGTAGAACATCACTTCCAGTAAACCCTGTATGGCCCCTTCTTCAAAAAGACTTATAACATGAATGCATTATTATGTCACTGAAAATAAAAGGTAGGTGGTAAACACTGTTAAACATGAATGCTCCATGGTAATGTCATAGGTGCAGCATTCAAATCTAGATGTTTTGAAGTCTCTATGCAAGTAGGGATTCTTACTGTCAACATTTTACTTATGTAAGGCCACATATGTTGAGAAATTATCGCACTGATCATTTTTGCAACATCTGGCATTGTGTATCAAGGCCCATCAGCTGTGGTCATCACTGAATGACAGTTAATTCTCAAGGGAAAACTCAAAAATTTATTTTACAAGTGCAAATACTTAGTCATCAGCAATACAAATGAGAGTGTCCTTGTTGTGCTTTACTTGGCACTCTGGCCAGTGGTGAATACAGAAAATACACCTGTTGTCACTTAATGTGGTAATACAATAAGCTCTGAAAAACAGCACAAGTTCTGCATTATCTATTGTATTTGTAAATTTATAAACAAACTAGCTTTCCCATTCATACATTCTCACTCTCTGGCTGCACTCTCAAAATGGCAATGAAGCTAGCATGTGCTTGTTATTTATATGCACGTGCTGTCCTTGAAATGCTTCTTTGAGAAATGGTCATGCATTATTGACATCAATTGACATGCAATTAATACAAAATAATTATTTGTCATGCAATTATACAGAACTAAATACATATAGACAATTATGTCCAGGTTGCTGTGTACTCCACACTAGGTCTGGAAATATGGCCAAATCATGTGACATAGAAATAATAACTAGGTCTAGTAAATGGGACTGTCTCTGCTGAATGTTAAACTTTGGGGACAACAGGAACATCATCAGGAATGGAAGTCGAAGTTATGACACGTTCTGCAACAGGAACATTGTTTAGATTGCTCTGAGATCTAGAGTCTGTATCACAGGAACAATGCTGTGATATCGATTCTGATACAGGAAGAAGATGTCTGTAATTTCTCCAGTATTCCACACCCTCAGATCCTACAAAGTAGGAACTTGGCTCAGCACATATACCTATGGCTTGACAAATCTGGTTGAAATCTTTTGCTGTTTGTATCCTCACTGTCTCTCCTTCTTTCAATGGGTGAATAAATCTGCTTGATTTATCATAGCTGGACTTCTGGAAAGAATGCTTTCTGAATAGTTGGGCTTTAATTGTTCTGTTATTCTTTGGTTTAGGCCTCAACAAATTGTACTAATAGGCAGTGTTGTTCTGGTTTGCCTAGATAGAAATCTCTGAGCAGGCGAGCCAAGTATACCATTATGGGGTATGTTTCTGAGACTGAGTAAATTCAAAAAGACATCAGTATTATCACACTTTGACTTCTCTAGCAATTGCTTTGCACTCTGTACTGCACGTTCAGCTAGTCCATTTGACTGTGGGTATTCTGGACTACTAGTAACATGTACTAAGTCCCATTCTTTTGCAAATTTCTGAAACAAATGACTGGTAAATTGGGTGCCATTTTCAGAAATAACTTTGTGTGGACTACAATGGGCTGAGAAATTATGTTTCAACTTGGTGATAGCAGTGGATGTTAAGTTAGGTAGCAGATTGAGTTCAAACCAGTTTGACTAAGAGTCTACCAACACTAAGTAATGCTGCTTGTTAAATTCAAATATATCAGTGGGTACTGTTGACCAAGGTAGTTCAGGAACTTGACTTAGCTGAAGTGGTTCTTTTTCCAAATGCAGTTTAGGACTATTGCATCCTGAACAAGAAGAAAGTATTTTATCAATATCTTTTGCTAGAAAAGGCCAAAATATGAGTCCTCTTGCCCTTCTTTTGGTAGGTTTGTAACCTGGGTGACCATGATGCAAAATCTGGATATATTCAATTTTAAGGAAGCAGGAACAACAATTTTAGGACCTTTGAAAATAATGCCAACTTCCAACATCTCATCTCTGTAAGGAAAATAAGTTTGCCTTTCGGGTGGTACACTAGATTGTTTTGATGGCCATCCAACATTAATGTAGTGGTTGAGCTTCTGCAAACCTGGATCAGTCTTTGTATGATCTGTCAGCTCATCACGTCTCATGGTAGAAAAATGATGTACTTCCATGACATCAAAGTCAAATTTCTCTATATCAAGCTGTTCTGTTGTATTTCTAGGTGACCTGGATAAGGTATCAGCCAGATAAAGAAGTTTGCCTTTTGCATAGACCATTTTGAATTTGTACTTTTGCAATTCGAGCATCATTCTTTGTAATCTCGCTGGAGCTGAATGCACAGGCTTCTTTAAAATAGTAACTTGAGATTGTGATCAGTATCCATCTGAATAACTCGACCATAAATATAATCATGAAACTTTAAACATGCAAATACTACTGCCAAACGTTCTTTCTCAATTTGAGCATATTGCATTTCAGTTTGGGTAAGAGTTCTAGATGCATAGGCTACTGGTCTGCCTTCTTGAAGAATAACTGTACTAAGACCAAATTTTAAGCATCACAGGAAAGAGCTACTGGTTTATTGACATCATAGTATCTTAATGTAGTTGGGGGTGGCAATTTTCTGCTTAAGGACTTCAAATGCTCTCTGGTGTTGTTCCAACCAAGACCATGTAACATTTTTGTGTGTCAGCTCTCTTAAAAGTGCTGTCAGCTAACTGAAGTCTGGTATAAACTTGTCTAAATAGTTGACCATATCAAGAAAACATTGTAGAGCATGAACATTATCTGGTGCTGGCATCTCAATAATGGCTGCTTGCTTGGATGGATCTGTTCGCAAGCCAGTGCTAGTAAACAAATGACCTACATATGTAACTTCTAGTAGTTTGAATTTGCACTTTAGAGGATTGAGCTTCAAGTTCACTTCATGTGCTCTGTCTAGAACTTTCTTATGGTTTCTGTCATGCTCTAGTTCACCATTGCCTCCAACCAATAAATCATCTGCTACTATGCCATAAGGATAACCCAAAAAAAATTGCTTCATTGCTTGCTGAAAGACTTCACTTGCAGAATTTATTCCAAATGGCATCCTGAGAAATCTATATATTCCAAATGGCATCCTGAGAAATCTATATCTTCCAAATGGGGTACTGAAAGTCATCAGTAATGAAGATTTGCAATCAAGCATCACTTGTCAAAATGAACTTTTTGCATCCAAGACAGAAAAAACAGTGGCATTTGGTATTAGGGCTGTGACTTCCTCAACTGTACACATAGGATGGTTAAGTCTCTTTAATGCTTTGTTCAGATCTCTTGGGTCAATGCATATTCTGATTTCATCAGAAACTTTTTTGTGGGCTGCTACCATGGACAACACCCATTCAGTTGGTTCTGTAACTGGATAAATTACACCTTACTGTACCATTGTATCCAACTGAGCTTTGACTTTGTTCTGAATAGCTATCAGAACTTTTTTTGCTGGTCTGGCCACTGGACTGACCTCTAGGTCTAACTTCATAGAATATACAACTGGAAGTTTGCCTAACTTGTCATAGAAAACAGCATACTCTGAAAAAATAGTTTCAGTAAAATTGGAACTAGGATATGTGCTTATATGATGAACTTATTTGGTGAAGGAAATTAAATTCATTCTCCAACTGTCTCTAAGACCCAACAATGATTGCACAGGTCTTCGGACTACATAAATAATAAACTGTAGCAATTCCTAGCCAAATAACATGAAAGCACTACTAAGCCATCAGTTTGAATTTCTTCACCTCCATAAGCAACAAGTTTCACACAACTGGCCACATTAAGTTGCTCATCAGCTCTCACTTTAGCAAATGTGATGCTGACATAACATTACACTTTGAACCAGTTTCTACTTTGAGCTCGGTGGGTTTACCATTGACCTGGACAGTACAAAACACTTCATTCTTTGCTAACAAATTTACTGCATCACCCTTTTCATCAATTACTGATACACCATCTATGTAGAAAGTAGGGTTGCAGCTTTCTATATGATCAACTTGCCTTTTTAAGTGATCCTTCTTTATAACTCTGTGAGGTTTTCTTGATTTGCAAAACTTTTGAAAATGGTTCCATTTTTTACACTTGTGGCATTGCTGACCAAATGCTAAGCATCTTTCTTGTTTAGACTCATGATTGGTACCACATTTGCGACAGCTAACAATGAAGCTTGATTTGGGTTTTGCCGACTCACCCTTTTAATGCACTGAGCATGCCCTTCTCACTGAACTAGTCTTAGAACTAGCTGGAAAACTATGGGTTACAGCTGCCTGGTCCTGTTAGCCATGTTTTGCATGCTGTCTACATTTGCTATGGAGCCTGCTAAAACCATCCTTTCATCACTTGCAAGCATACCTGTGTGCCTTTCTGTAATTATATGGATCTGGCAAATCTCAATAGCTTTTCTCAGCATTAAATCTCTGTCACAAAGCAAATTCTTTCTCACTACAGCACTATTAATACTACACACAAGCCTGACCTTTATTAACTCATCTTTTAAGTCAGCAAACCTGCACATTTTAGGTTTGTTTCTCAGGTCAGTAATATAAGCTGCACAAGTTTCCCCTTGCTTTTGATCTCTTGTGTAAAACAAATGCCTCTCTAATGTAATATTTGTCTGGGGGTTGTGCATTTCCCTGAATATGCATTTTAAACACTTGGGTTCTTCCCTGGATTCAGCCTGCACAATAATATGAGTTTTTCCCTTCTCTGTCATATACTGCTGAATGCTCTCTTTCAATGGCCTCTGACTCAGCTAGGTTTAGCAAAATTAATGCCCTGGTGTGTGCATCTTTGTCAGAATAAGCTGCTTGTATAAAAATGTCATACTCTTGCTCAAATAATCTCCAATTCTCTGCAATATTCTGATCAAATACTAGTGGTGATGGTTTTCAAAATCCATCTGCCATGCCAACAAATTATAGTAAAACACAATGCAATCCAAGTCCACTTGTAACTATACGAACATGCATGCATATACATATGCCAACATTTTATGCCAGTGTGTGTAAATATGCCCAATAGCACAACAAGCCTCTGAATAATTGAACTTTATGAAATGTCTCCTGGGTACCAGAATACTCTTGAAATTACTGTGCTGTAAGAAATAACCTCTTATCAGTGTAAGAAACATTTCAAAATAACTGCACTATGTGAATAAACTGGGCAGAAGAAGCTCAGAGTAAAAAACATTTTGAACTAATTGCACTTTGCAAATAAACAATACACAGCACACTGAAACTTTCCCAAAATGGCTGTACTTTGCTAAATACCTCTTTACAGTGCAAGAAACACTCTGTAATGGCAGCATTCTGTGAAGAGACACACCCAGCACAAGAAACTTTTTGAAATGGCTGTATTTTGACTGTACTTCACAAAATAGTGCACTTTACACACAATAAACTTAAATGCACAGTAACAATCAGACAATGTAAGCACTTTTACACATTTTGAGATACCTCAAATAACTGTGGTTATGCCCTGAATACAGTGTGAAATAGTTATGCCAAAACACAGTACTTTGCCAAAAACATGCAGTCGCCTTGCTGTATTTATGCTTAATGTGCCCTTTTTTGCCCTTTATTATATCCATTTTGCTCATTTAATCTTTTTTATTTTCATGCCCATTGTACTTTTCTTGTGCTTGTTTTACTTTAAACATGCTTGTTTTACTTTAAAGATGCTCATTTTGTAATTCTGAGGTAATTCCGAAACCCTTATGTGCTTTTCTGATAATCATTTCATCAAATATCTTCATTTCAAACATTTTGTTTAATTAACAAACTTTTTGTGCCTCTCACTTGCTTAATAATGCATTTTGTGCCCTTTGTAATGCCCCATTTTATCTTTTTTTAATAAATAAATCATCTATGCAAGTTTTTATTACCTTTGGTTTGTTTCTGGCCCTTTTTTGTACTTGGTTCACTTATTTTACCTTCACTGTTAACTCTGCACCTCATAGCTTTGAAAAGCAGTCTCTGGAATCCTGGTTCTGGCAGCATGTCACTTGTCTGGTCAGAATAAAGCAGACAAACATACTTGGGCTCTGTTTAACCAGCTTTACTATGTACAAACATCAGGATTGAGGCTTAATAACTTTAACTTAGGTGAACTTATAAACAAACTAGCTATCCCATTCACACATGCTCACTGTCAAAATGGCACTGAAGCTAGCATGTGTTTGCTATTTATATGCATGTGCTGTCCTTGAAATGCTTCTTAAAGGTACAACACACACACACACTCTTCTACAGTAAAGTTAAAGCACACTTGCATGTGCATGATGTTACAAATAGTCCCTGTGCAAATATATAAGGCATTACAATTAGCAGCAATAGGGGTTTTGGAAATATGAAGAAGTCAGCAGCACAGGTTTAAACGTATCTACACATGTATATTGTAATGATGTATGCTGCCATCATGTCCCATAAACTTTCTGGTGAATTCCTCAGTATGTGTTAGAGCAGTAATGCATCATGAGTTTAATGAAAACGTCATCACTCAAAATCAGCATTTTAAAAGTGTTACATTTTTATTTGTGTAACACCTGGCATAGAGCACTGTCATAGCAGGAATGACTAAAGAAATGACTCTTCATGTTCTATGGCAAAAAAAAGAAATGCATGCATAAGCTATGGCTTAGCCATTGGCTGTGCAGATATGATTGGCTTCAGCACATGCCAGTTAGCATTACAGATATTACAAAAATTAATGGAATAGAAACTTTTCCATAGGAATACATAAATGTCTCAAATTATTATACTAATATAGGAACAACTCAATGTACAACATTTACAGAGTTCTAAGAAATGGGTCTGTCTCCACTCATATTTAAAATTGTATACTTCAACTTACATGCTGATCATGTCACTTCTCCTGTGACATTAACAGTTAATACACAGACTAAATAATTTTAGGTTCCTTTTTTCATTGGTTTGAGTCCCAGGAGTTGTCTTGCAGTTTTTGCAATTTATCTGCCACCAAGGCATTATGTATTAGTTAAAGTAAATTTACATAAGGGCAACACTGAATGGCAAAAACAACATCAGTGAGATTGTGATATCATATTTGCCTGTGACAATGTTACCGTTATGATTGCCATCATCCATCACAGAGAACATATCCAGAAGTAACAACATATAATTTGAACTGTAAATGAGATATCATTATTAAACAGAAGTTGATGGATGCACTGCAGAACATGTGTACTTACACTGATCAGCACACATGGCCAAGTCATACTGCCATGTTTCACATTTTATTCTGCAATCAACAAGTATGAAATCATCACGAAACTCTTTGCCTAAAGTGTATAATACTGATAAGATTACTCTGTAAATGCTAGGAGCTTAAATCAAAAACTGTATTACCTGGAAGCACTTCTATCACTATAAGATGTAGATGTCTGTGCAGCCACAGAAACTTGGTTTAAGGCCTCAGAGAGTACCCCAGCCCTACAAGGCTACAGTGCCTTCCACACCTTTAGACCACAGAATGAACATATGAAAACCAAGAGGCAGGGTTTCAATCTATATTAGAGATAAATTCACCTTTCTTTTAGTTAGACTGGACAACTCCATGGAGTTACTCCAGGTCCAGGTTATGGTAGGTTAGACCCCATTTAAGTCTTTGCCAATTACAGATCCCCCTCCATGTGTCATGACACCCATGAAGCCTACTTAACCAAACTGAAGACAATCCAAATTTTACCGAAAAAATTGGTTATGGGGGATTTCAATTATCCCATCATCAGCTGGGAAAACGCATCTATATCATAACATCGACAGCTTAGGTTGTCGAATCCTAAAACATCAACACCTAAGCATTGAAAGCTAACAATAGTGACTGGCCACATCATCGAATTCTTTCCTCAGGATGAATTTGGGTGGCCATCTGTAAACAAAATACACAAACACACCAAAACATAGTGGGGGAGCTTCACCCTCCCTAACTAAATATACCAACTCCAAGATCGCTCTACATTGGGGAAAGGGCAAATCCCCGATAATGGCCATGTGAATTCTATCCCGAGGAAATAATTTGATTATGTGGCCATTCACTATTATAAGCGTTCAACGCTTAGGTGTCAATGATTAAGCATTCAACAACCAAAGCTCTCGACAATTCAATAGGTACCCCTGGGAAACTTACACTAGCCCAAACTCGCGATCACAAAAGTTCCTTGACTTTGTGAATTCAAATGGCTTGGAAAAAATTGTCCATACCCCAACAAGAAGAGCAAACATTCTAGTTCTGGTCCTCACCAACATGTCAAACAGGAGCACTGCTGCAACTGTTGGACCCTCGTTAGTTAAAAGTGACCACGTATTAGTCACCTTCAAACTGACACTAACACCAGAACTCACAAAGGGTGAAATCAGACTAAAAAACTTCACCAAGGCAAACTATATTTTCCTAGGTGAAGGTATAAATGCATTCCAAGCCTTACCCCAAGCTGGAAGGGGTAACTACACAGACGCGTACACTAAAGCCCTGTACAACCACTTGCATAAGTGTATAAGCTTGGTTGTACTGGAAAGAATCAAAGCCAGAGCACCAAGTAAAAACAAGATGCCACTGTGGACATCCATCATCAACAAACTGTACAATAAATGCAAAACATTGCTCTCTATGAAAACAAAGGCAAGGCCCCAACAAAGGCCCCAGTCTTAACAGGCAAATAAGACAACTTGTCAAATCCTCCAAGATCTCCTTTGAGAGAAACCTAGCAAGTACTGCCAAGGATAACCATAAGGCCTTTTACAGCTACATACGTAACCTAAAGGGTAGGACCCAAACATGTGTAGAACTAGTGGCCAATGGTATCACACACACTGACCCCACACAGATAACAAACCTGCTAGCGGTTAGGCTTGGGAAAAATTTCACGCCCTTATCCCCTCCTAACTTACAACAAATCCTGCCCCAAACTCCTCCCGACCCTACATATTTGAAGAGTAGGTCCTCAAAGCCCTGTCCAAGGCAAAAAACACAGCCTCTGTCTTCTAAACAGCCTAAAACATGAACTTGCATCACCACTATGTACTATTTTCAATCATAGCCTAACCACAGGCTTTGTAAATGCAGAATGAAGAACAGCTACAGTTATTCCCCTCCACAAAGATGGCCTAGCAACAGACCCGGGGAATTACAGACCCATAAGCCTGACCAGCCTCATCTGTAAGGCCATGGAATGTATCATTATGTTCCTCATAAATAAAGATACAGGTGACCTCCAAACCCTGGATTTTACCCAATTCAGCTTTGTGAAGGGCAGATCCTGCCTGTTAAATCTGGTAGATTTCTTTGAAAGTGAGACCAAGGCCATTGATGAGGGCAAATCTGTGCACACAGCATACCTCGACTTAGCAAAGGCTTTTGACACAATCCTACATTCAGGCATTACTGATAAACTTAGCAAACTGAATGTAACTCCCTTCGTTGTAAGATGGGTTGCCAACTTGCAAACAAACCAGACACACGCTAACAAAGTGGGTGACTCTGCATCAGCCAGCAGACCAGTTACCAGCAGGGTGCCACAGGGGTCAGTGCTAGACCCCTACTGTTTAGTATATACTTGTCAGATGTTCAGGTCAAAACTAAGGTGTTGCGGCTGATCAAGTTGGCAGATGACCGCAAACTAGGTGCAATCATTAAATCCCCAAATGATGTCAGAATACTCCAAGAGGGTCTTACACAGACCAATGACTGGTGTATTAGTCATGGTATCAACCTGAATGCAAAGAAATGCATCATCATTCCCTTCAGCACAAATAATGTCCCTTCACACTATTAAATCAACAACAATACCCTAAGTACCCAAGAAGTGGTAAGGGACCTGGGATCGCAGGTTGACTGCGACTTTGACTTTGACCATCACGTGTCTAACATAGTAAGTAAAGCTTTTCATGTAGCACACTTGATTAGTAAAGGCATCACCTCAAGAGCAAAAGAAGTTATAACCCCTATACTTGGCACTTATCCGGCCCATAATTGAGTATAACACCCCATTTGGCATGTACCACACTAAGTACCTGCAGCAATTAGAGAGACCTCAGAGGTTTCTAACAAAGAAGATTAAGGAGCTCCAGCATGTGTTTTACACAGACTGACTAAAGTCTCTGTTACTATAATGTGTATTGTATAGACTTCTTAGGGGAGACTTATGCCTGGCCTACAAAGAAATCCAAGACCCAAACTTAATGAAATTGCTGCATATCTGTAAATCAAATGAGTCTAGGGCTACCCATTACGGGGACTTAAATATGGCCTGCGACTTAAATAGGACATGCTGGAGGGGCAGATTTATCTCCCAGCAACTGCCACATCTTTGGAACAGACTACCAATTCATGTGAAACAGCACACCTCTGTGACACTGTTTAAGAGGAACCTGGATGAGTGGATGAGGCACCATACATTCTTACTGGGGATAGTGCTCACAACCCTCCTGGACATGGGCAGTCATCACTAAATGCAATCTTGGGTACTGACTATCACTTCTGTGGTATTACACTGGGTTGAAACAGCTAGGCTTAAAATGACCTCCAGGTTGATAGCCTAGTAATCTCCTATGATCATATGATCATCTTATGATCAAGTGGACATTGACGAAATCCTACCCAGATTTCATTCCATTCCATTTGAGTGATTTACATCATGCCTAGCTTGTCTGTCATTGTGCATAGGCTGGTACATACAAGATCTGAACTTGGTGACAATTTTCTGCCATTTTTTATGATATCTTTGAGCAGGCATGGCAAGCAATAGTGAGGACAGAATTCCATTTATAGCCAAAGTCAGTCTGAGGAGGAGTCTAAGATATCCTACAGAAAGGCCTCACTGACAGCAATGACTGGTGTCAGAATCATGGCCTTAAGCTCAATGCCAAAAAATGTGTCCTCATCCCCTTTGGGAAAAACTCAGTTCCCATGAATTATCACATCGATGTTAGTCCACTGAACACAGAAGGCGTTATAAGAGATCTGGGAACACAGGTTGACAGCAACCTCTCTTTTGACCACCACATTGCCACTGTGGTCAGAAAGTCCTTTTTATGTGGCACATCTCATTACAAAGGGTTTTGCATCCAGGAAGGAAGAGGTCATTGTCTCCCTGTACTCTTCCCTCATTAGGCCAATCATTGAGTACAATGCTCCATTTGGCACGTACCTCACCAGACACCTGCAACAACTGGAGAGGCCACAAAAATACCTCACAAAGAGGATCCTAGGCCTTAAATGCTTGTCCTATATGGACAGATCAAAAATCTCCAACAATTCTCTGTTTCATATTGCCTACTTAGAGGTGATCTCTGCTTGACTTACAAAGCCATGTCTGACCCAGCTCTGTTAGAAATGCTACATCTAAAGAAATCCCAAACCCTCTGCACCACACACTCCAGAGACCTCAACCTCATTACCACAATCAACAGAATGTGTTGGATGGACAGGTTAATAACCCAGAGACTAACCATGCTATGGAATAGACTTCCCATAGATGTCAAACAGAGCATCTCTCTGGCCCTCTTCAAGATAAATCTTGATGAGTGGATGGGAAATAGAAAATTCATCCCGGGGATCACTCCAGTGGCTCTATTCGACAGAGGCACTGGGAACAAAGGTGGGGTGACAGGATGCCAGGGTAATCCTATGGACTAGGCTTGTAAAGGCTCCAGGGCCATTAACCTAGTACAAACCTATGAACCTATGATCCTGTGCTGGACTCCTTGTAAAGCATTACAGTTAAAGTATGTGGCAGGAAGACTATAACAGGTTACAGTACCAGGCTGGGCTTAGAATAGTTTGGCCAAGATTGTAATCAGTGCAACTGGCATCCCACACACTGGTGAAGAATATTGTCACCATTACAGTGACTTGAAAAGGCAAAGCCTTTGCCAATGAGAGGAATATTTTAGAACCAATGACCCAGCAGAATTAAGTATAGTGGCCCATTACCAGCCAATAAAAAATGGCTTACAAACACAAAAACATGTTCATTACAATGTTTTTTTGATCTGTATAGCTTCTGGAAAGATGTAAGGGAATAGGGAGACACATTAGGAGAGACTATAACATCTCAGCAAGGAATGGGGTAAGTATGGTGAGGTATAAATGATAGCCATTTAATAACAGGTCAGACACTGAAATCATTTTATCAATTCTGAGGGCATCAGTCCATAACTGACTGATACAGTCACAAATGAGTAGGCATTCTCTGTATATAGAAAACATATATGCCTGCTTGAGGAGCTCTTGCAACATTGCATTATAGGTTCATAGGTTCATTGGTAGGTACTAGGCTATTGGCCCTAGGGCCTATATAAGCCTAGCCAAAAAGGTACCCTGGCTTTCGCCACCCAAGAAAATTATTTTCCTGTGCCCCTGTTGAGCAGAGCCACAGAGTTGATCCCTGGGGTGAATTTCCTATTTCCCATCCAATCATCAAGATTTTTCTTGAAGAGTGCTAATGAGGAGCTTTGTTTGATATAGATAGGTAGTTTGTTCCAGAGTATGGGAAGTCTCTGCGACAGGAATCTATCCTTCCTGCATGTTCTGTTTATTGTGGTGACAAGGTTTACATCCCTAGAGTATGAAACTCAGAGGGATTGGGATTTCTTTAAGTGGAGCATGTCCGACAGCTCTGGGTTTAACATAGCTTTGTATGTTAGGCAGAGATCGCCTCTGAGTAGACGATATGCAATGGAGTAAAGCTGGAGTTTTTTGAGACGGTCTGCGTAGGGCATCTGTTTGAGGCTGGTAATCCTCTTTGTGAGGTATTTCTGTGGCCTTTCCAGTTGTTGTAGATGTCTTGTGAGGTACATACCAAAAGGGGCATTGTACTCTATAATGGGTCTAATGAGTGATGAGTAGAGGGGAACAATGACCTCTTTTTTCCTGGATGAGAAACCTTTTGTGATGAGGTGTGCAATGCAGAAGGAATTCCTGACTATTGTGGCGATGGAGTTATCAAAGGAGGAACTACTGTCCATCTGTGTCCCAAGGTCTCTTATCACACTTTCAGTGTTAAGTAAACTACCACCTATGTGATAGCTCATGGGTACAAAGTTTTTACCAAAGGGGATGACAATGCACTTTTTGGCACTGAGCTTGAGGCCATGGCTTTGACACTAGGCATCTGTCTCCATGAGGCCCTTTTGTAGGATGTCCACATCATTAGGAGTTTCAATTATGGCTCTTAGTTTGCAGTCATCTGTGAACTTCATTAGCCAAAGACCTTCTGTGTTAGCCTGTACTTCAGAAAAGTAGATAACAAACAGGAGAGGACCCAGGACTGAACCCTGTGGTACTCCACTTGTCACTGGTCTGAAGTTGGATTTGGAGTCTGCTACTTTCACACTGTGGGCTCTGTCAGTGAGCCAGTTGGCAACCCATCTTGTGACATAGGGATTTTTACCTAGTTTAGTGCGTTTATCTATAATTCCAGAGTGGGGGATGGTGTCAAAATCCTTGGCGAGATCTAGATAGGCTGTGTGACCCACCTTACCCTCATCTACGGCTTTGGTGACTGCTTCGAAGAAGGTTTAGGGAACATGATCTGCCTTTTACAAACCCAAACTTGGTGGAGTCCAGAGTTTGGAGATTACCAATGTTTTTGTTTATAAATTCCATGATGATATGTTCCATGGCCTTGCAGACCAGGCTCTTTAGGCTAATGGGGTGGTAGTTCCCAGAGTCTGTGGTGGCCCCCGCTTTGTGGAGTGGGATAACCATCACTGTGCACCATTCAGTGAGCACAAAGCCTGAGGTGAGGCTATGATTGAAGATGGTGCTTAGGTGGGGTGCCAGTTCATTCTGCAGTTCATGTAGAATGCAGCCTGGGATGTTGTCAGGTCCTATGGGTGCTGTGTTTGAGTCTATATTATAACATCAAAATCTACAAAGATCGAATGTTATAATATTGAACCCTAAACACCAAAATCCGCAAACATTGAACAGTCGGAATAGCGATTTTTTTCCCAGGGAAAAAAATCGCTATTCCGAGAAACATACACACAACACAAACACACACAAAAAACAGCAATCCACACACATACACTTAAAATCCTACACCTAAACCTAAACTAAACTTTCCATACACTACTAGCTATCCACTTACCTTAACCCAACCCTAACTCTAAGGTCCGTCACTATCGCACACTCACCCACGCCCTAACCCTAACTCACCTAACCCACCCCCTAACCATAACCTACACACAACCGCACACTTACCTGACCCGCGCCCTAACCCTGACATCCACACAACTGCACACTTACCTGACCCGCTCCCTAACCCTAACTCACCTAACCCGCCCCCTAACCCTAACCTACACACAATCGCACACTTACCTGAACCCAACCTGTAACGTTCCAGCATATCGAATGCTGAAAACAGCAAAGTCACAGCAACAGCCCACCAAATTCTTTCCCTGGGAAAGAATTCGGTGTCCTGCACCTTCGCTGTTTTCAGCTTTCGACAAAACTGGTTCAATATTATAACATGCAAACTTTATAAAATTCGATGTTATAATATAGACCCGCTGTGTTCTTGGCTTTGGAAAGTGTGTTTTTTACCTGTGCAGCCGTGATTACAGGAACTTTGCATTCTTCCGGTATAGAGATGGACCCTTTAGGGGGTGAAAGAGGAGTAAAGTTAGCACTGAACCTATCTGCCAGGATGTTGGCAATATCAGTTGGTTCTGTATATTTAGTGCCATTGTGCTGTAACTCAGAGCAGATTTGAGTGTTGCCATTGAGGTTCTTGACATAGCTATAGAATGCTTTGTGGTCGTCTTTAGAATCAGTGGTGATTTTGTTTTCGTAACTAGCTTTGGAGGATTTTGTGAGGGATCTCAGCTTCTTACTGAGGGTGACCAGGGAGTTCCTCCAATCATGGGATTTTACTCTTTTTTGCAACAGTTTCTTTCTTCTGTTGTAGAATTTGTTTATGGCAGGAAACCACCAGATTGGCCTCCTTTTTTTTGGAGGATAGCATCTTGGTTCTGTTAGAGACAGCACGATCCATGCACTCGTGTAAGTGCTTACAAAGTGCATTAATGTAGGATTCAGCAGTCGTACCTCTATTGTTCATCTGCATGGGTGTCGTGAAGTTTGCCACTTCTGTCTTAAGAAGCGTGAAGTTGGCTTTGGAGAAATCTTTTATGGTGGTTTCCCTAATGGGGGGTGGGGGCGGGATGTGGATGTCAAGGGTGATTAGTCTGTGGTCAGATCTGACCAACGAGGAATTGACCTCTGGTGTGGAACACCGGTTGCCCATGTTGGTAATGACCAGGTCTAGGATATTGCTGTTCCTTGTGGGGGTGTGGATAAGTTGATACAAGGCATTGGAATTTATGAATTTCAGAAAACGTTGAGCAAAAGAGTTGGTAGATGAGTAATTTTTCCAGTTAATGGTGGGGTAGTTGAAATCACCCATCATTAGGGTTTTGAGTTGTACCCTAATATTTTCCAGTGTATCAAGAAATGAGGAGTGGGAATCCTGGGGCATGGTGGGGGATCTGTAGCAAGTTACACTTTGGATTGTGGTCTTGCCCAGAGTTAGTTGCACTTGGATAATCTCGGATGCATTATGCTGAGCAACTAGCCTGGAGGTGTGGATATCCTTAATGAATATGGACACGCCTTCATCTTTAGTGTTTCAGTCCAGGTTAGGTGGCCAAAAGGTGTGGTATGAATTATAGCCTAGCAATGCAGGGGTGCTCTCTGAAGCCTTGAACCAGGTCTCTGTCACTGCACAGATGTCGATGTTCTCCATTTTAAGGAGTGCCTTGGGTGAATGCATTTTGAGGTTTAGACTTCTAGCATTGAGTAGCACTACCCTCAGATTTTGCTTGCTTGTACCTGTTAAGGTGGTGAATTTGTCATTTGAACCTTGCTTAAAAAAAGCACTATAGGGGTGGAAAGAGCCTTAGCCAGTATCCGGAATCCCAAGGGCGACAGGTGCAGGCCATCTCTGGCAAAGCATTGTGGTCTGTCGATCATGTCATCCAAGGCAGACAGATACAGGGTCCCCTTAGAATGACACCAGAACCTTAGCCGATTGTTAAAGTCAATCATTTTGTCCTTGTACTGTGCCAGTGTTTCAGTGAACATTGCTGTGTATGGGTCCAAATCCCAGTAGCAATTAATATGTATTATCTAAAAGTTTATTCTCCAATCAACAAGTTAGAATAACATTGTAATCATTTCACATGGATATTTTATGAGTTGAAATGTATAAAGCATATATGAAATAATCACACAACTCTTTGCCTAATGTGTATAATACTGATTAGATTACTCTGTAGTTTAACACACATGTATGGATTCACATTCATATTTGGATGTGACAGATTTTAAACTAGTTATGTAGCAATATGTCTGGAATGTGATATATTAAAATTAGATGGCATTTATAATATTTTCTGTGTGGTTTCCTCCCCAATATATTTCTCTATTTTTATTTTTTATATAACATTTTTTTCTGACATTTGGACCATAATTCCTGCTGCAACATGAATAACCACCAGCATGGGGAGCTAGACCAGCCACAGGGGACTAGACCATAATCCTCCACAGCTGGTTACAGTGGCACCAACACAGGCAGCAGTGACACCCAGCACTTCCGGGTTACACATACTCCACAACTCCTGCACTACCTGTTCAAACTGTGATAGGTAGCGCTTCATTGGGTGCTGGTGCACTGGAACCCACTGGAAGTACTAATACTGGAGGTGGCCTTTACACTACCTGTTAAGAGCTGACAGGGCTGGTGGAGGAGATAATGGATAGGGGTCTTGATGCTTGTATCTGCAGAATATAAAAAAAGCCTGCATCAAATAATAAAATTGATGCCCCACATGGCACTGCCAAAGGTACCTGGGACAGCAGACAGTGATGAGAGTTCAGAATGTGATGAGTAGATTCTCACTGTACTCATTCTGGATGAAGATGCACCTCTGAAGTCCCCTACCTTTCCTCACTCATACTGTCCCCCACCATTTTGAGTCCATCATCATCTTGTAAGTCTTGTATGTCCTGTATGTCTGGACCTACTACCTAACCTACCCTGCCTACCTAACCTTAATATTCCTAACTACCTTCCCCAACATTCTTCTGTCTCAAAATAAAAGAAGCAAAATGAGTACCTGCTCCTCCCCCCAAAAAAAAAAATTACACCCCATGCAAAGCTCTTCACTTCACTTATGTATGTGTTTCACACACTTCAATTGGTCCAGTTGGCCACACAACATTATTAAGTTATCACACACCTTTGATGTGGTGACTCTCCAAATGTCTCATATTATTTGTAGAAGTATGCTGTTAGCTTGTGATGTAGTGGCTAGCTCTGGTGCTCTCCCACCAGCATAGGTTCATAGGTTGGTACTGGGCTATCTCCCCGAAGCCATATATTAGCCCAGCCATGTTGTGCGGTATTTACCTCCCCTTTAGTAGTTCCTAGACCCTTGTACTAGCAACTAGTACCCTTGGCCCCTATCAAGTAGTGTTGTTGGTGTGATCCCCGGTGTGAACTTTCTGCTACCCATCCACTCATCAAGGTTCCTCTTGAAGAGTGATAGTCAGGGGCTCTGTCTTATGTAGATCGGGACCCTGTTCCATAGTAAGGGAAGTCTCTGTGAAGAGAATCTATCCCTCCAGCATGTTCTATTCATTGTTGGGTTGAGGTTTATATCCCTAGAGCGTGTAGCTCGAGTAGATTTGGTTTTGCTAAGATGGAGCATGTTCAACAATTCTGGGTTGGATATGGCTCTGTACGTTAGACAGAGATCGCCTCTGAGAAGGCGGTATGCAACACAGAACAGTTTTAGCTTTCTCAAGCATGCTGCATAGGGCAACTGTTTGAGGCCAGTAATCCTCTTGGTTAGGTACCTCTGTGGTCTCTCCAGCTACTGGAGATGTCTAGCCAGGTACATTCCAATTGGTGCATTGTACTCAATAATGGGTCTGATGAGGTAAGAGTAGAGGGGCACCATTACATCCTTAGATCTTGTTGCAAACCCTTTCGTGATCAGATGGGTCACATAGAAGGATTTTCTAGCCACTTTGGCAACATGGTTATCAAAGGAAAGCTGACTATCTACTTGGGTCCCTAGATCCCTTATTTCTTCTTCAGATTTCAGGGGATTACCTCCTATGTTGTAGTTTGCGGGTACTCTGTTTTTTCCAAAGGGGATTACTACACATGTTTTTGCATTTTGCTTGAGACCATGCATCAGTCTCATTTAGGCCCTTCTGGAGGATCTCCATGTCGGCCGGAGACTCTATTATAGCACCCAGTTTGCAGTCGTCCACAAACTTAGTCAGCCACAGCCCTTCCGTGCTTGCCTGTACTTCTGAGAAGTATATGCCAAACAGGAGGGGCCCCAGGACAGAGCCCTGAGGCACACCGCTCGTTACTGGTCTGGATGCGGACATTGATCCCGCTACTCTTACTTTATGGGATCTGTCTGAGAGCCAGTTTGCGATCCATCTTGTGACATAAGGGTTTATGCCCAGGCTGGTGAGCTTATCAATAATGCCTGAATGGGGAATGGTGTCAAATGCTTTAGCAAAGTCAAGGTAAGCCGTGTGTACCTCCTTTCCCTTATCTATAGCCTGAGTAACTGTCTCAAAGAAATCCACCAGGTTCAGGAGGCATGATCTGCCCTTGACGAAGCCGAACTGTGTGGAGTCCAGCGACTGGAGGTTCCCAATCTCTCCATTTATGAGTTCCATAATGATTTGCTCCATAGCCTTACAGATCAGACTGGTCAGGCTTATTGGTCGGTACTTCCCAGGGTCAGTTGTGGCCCCACCCTTGTGTAGTGGGACCACCGTTGCCATGCGCCATTCTATGAGCACATATCCTGTGGAGAGGCTGAGACTGAACAGGGTATTAAGATGCGGGGTTAATTCCTTTTGGAGCTCGTGTATGACACAGACTGGGACACCATCTGGTCCCATGGAGGCAGTGTTTTTAGCTTTAGATAGAGCCTTGTTAACCAACGTATCAGTAATAATTGGACTTACACAATCCCCTGGAATGGTAATAGGCCCTGTAGGTGGTGAGGGGGGGGGGGGGATTTGCACTGAACCTGTCAGCCAAGATGTTGGCAATGTCAGAAGGGTCAGTGTATTTTGTTCCATTTTGTACTAGCTCAGAACAGACCTGTGCGTTGCCATTTAGGTTTTCGATGTAGCCATAGAAGGCCTTATGGTTATCCTTGGTATCCTTGGCAGCTTTCTTTTCAGTATTAGCTTTAGTTGACTTGATGAGGGCCCTCAATTTCTTACTAATGCTGATCAGGGATGATTTTTCTACTTGAGATTTGGCCTTTTTTGTATAAGTCTCCTCCTTTTATTGTAAAGTTTACTTATGGCCGGGGTCCACCAGACTGGTTTCTTCTTGCTTGAAGAAGGAGTCTTGGTTTTATTTGGGATAGCAAGGTCCATGCAATCCTGAAGATGCATATAGAGTGCCTTGGTGTAGGATTCCGCATCCTGGATATTATTATCCTCCTGCAAGGGAATAGTGAAGCTTTTCACTTTGGATGCAAGTAGTTTGAAGTTTGCTTTGGAAAGGTTTTTGACTATGGTTTCTTTGACTGGGGGAGGTGGAGGGGCAAGGATGTCCAGGGTTATCAGTTTGTGGTCGGATCTGACCAAGAAGGGAGTGATAACGGGTGTGGTACAATGGGCGCCCATATTTGTGATGATTAAATCCAATATGTTGTCCCCTCTAGTGGAGGAACATACTAGTTGTTCAAGGGCATTTGAATTTATAAATTCTATGAATCACTGAGCATAGGAGTTGGAACATTGGTAGTTCGTCCAGTCTATACCAGGGTAGTTGAAATCACCCAAGATTATGGAGTTGGGTAGGACCTTTATATTTTCCAATGTCTCAAGGAATGCAGAGTGAGCATCTTAGGACATGGTGGGCGATCTATAACCAGCTACGACTTGAAATTAGGTTTTGCCTGCTGATAGTTGTGCATGGATGATCTCTGAGGCATTATTCTGTGCTACTAACCTGGAGATATGGGTATCCTTGATGAATATGGATACACCTCCACCCTTTGTACTGCGATCCGGTAACTGAGGCCGGAAGGTATGATATGAATTGTAACCTGGCAGTGCTGGGGTGCTCTCTTGAGCCTTGAACCAGGTTTCCGTCACAGCACAAACATCGATTTTCTCCATGCTGAGGAGAGCCTCGAGTGTGTGCATTTTGAGGTTGAGACTTCTGGCATTGAGTAGCATTACCCTTAGTTTTTGGTTACCTGTGCTGGTTACAGTGGTTGGTTTGTCCTTTGAGCCTTGCCTAAAAAAGGCACTATGGGGACGGCAAGAGCCTTGGCCGGTATTCGAAAATCTAGAGGTGACAGGTGCAACCCATCTCTGGCAAAACAGCGAGGCTTGTCTATCATGTCATCCCAGGCAGACAGACAATGGATCCCCTTAGAATGACACCAGAAGCTTAGCCAATTGTTGAAATTGATCATTTTGTCTTTGTATTGTGGTATCATTCTAGGTGAAGGTAGTATGCTACTCAAGGTCAGGGTCATACCAGCTTGGGCTACATCCTGCACATTCCTTTATCTTTCCACAGGTATCCTATCCTCTGCTTGACCACCATTTTCAACCCTTTTTCTCACCTTTAATCTGGTCAAAAACAAATTCACACACCACACATGACCAGAGATGACCCATAAAACAAACCGTATGTTCTTGTCATCATCATTTGCTTCATTTCCTGTGGCAAAGGAAGATGTTACCTTCAGCTGTATTAATGCATTGCTCCTTATGCTACTGTAACTAGGCCTGCTGTATGACAGCAAGCAAGACTGATAGCACTATGAGGAGGCAGTTATTTTTATATGTTTAACAGGCTACAGTGTTTAATGTACACCATAAGGGAAGGTTCAGATCTCATCACTGCAATGAAGTGTCTGCATGCATACTCTCTTCCATCATACGTTTTCTTTTTGCCCCTTCAAATGTGTGAGTTTTAGCACTTGAAATATGATGATAATTTGTGGCATGATCAGATATTCCTATGGTCAGGGCAGATATTCTTGCATATTGGCAGGTATTCAATTCCAGAAGTATGTTAAACATTAGTTAAGGTTTTCTATTTAATAACAATTTCCCTTCAGAAGTATTGCATAGACTTGTTACCCCAACACATTTAATTTTTATATCCCTTTATTTAGTATACAACTATCACAGCCCTGCTCATGCCTTTCTGCCTCTAAGTGCAAGGCATCTGGACAAAGCCAAATGTAATGTGGGGACAAAAGCTGAAAAATAGGGACAGATTGCAATTATTGCTACAACACACTTAATAAGTTACCATAATAAAAGATTTAGCAGTAGCATGATAACTTAAATAATATAAAGTCTGACACCTAGATGTATGTTGTTATGTACTGACATTAATTCTCAACGATTTGCTAGAAAAACACAAACTGTGTGGGGAACATAATGTCATGACTTAAACATGTGGACATTCAGCAAATCTGTGGACAGTGGAGAGGTGGGCCCCTGTAGTATCAAATACTTATGACACGTTTAATTGATGACACAGAAAACATTAATACAACACCCACATGTTATGAAATGACTTAGAATTAGTAATATATTTTATACCTGTACTCTAGTTGTGGGGCGCTTAACATGCAGCAACATAAACTATGGCTATTTCCTGTTAAAAGTTCAAAAACTTAAAATAATTATGTGTGTGCTAATAATTTGACATAGATCATGCAAATGAACTTGTCAGCCGTGCACTGCAATAAGCAGTTTTGTCAATAAAAAGTAATGTCAGTGGCTTGCATTCCTTGTGCATGGTTTAGTGGCTTATTGTAGTCAAGATATGATGAGCTGACTGTGATGTTGCCTACGTACTTCGTAATGTAAATTATTTTGGCAGTGAAAGAATTTACCCTTCCAAATCTATTCCAGTTAGGTGGGATGTTTGGAAACATACTTGCAGTGTAGTAGTAATGAGTGCACTTTTATATGTTTTACATGCATGTCTTGTTCATAGGTTTACAGGTGTTTACTCGGTTAATGACCACAAGGGCCTTTTGAAGCCTAGTCATGCACCCCAAATCTCTGACAAGTTCTGGTACCCTTGATACTTGTAAGCAGCAGATTGGGAGGTGAACCATTTACAGGCTGGCTGTGTCCATTAGAGATATAGGTGCCAAACCAGAGATGAATTTCCTGTTCCCCATCCAATTGAAAGTCTTGTAAATGTCACATAGGTTCAGATATAGACTAGTACTAGTCTAACTGCCTTTGCTGGCCATTTTAAGTCAAGACAGTTATCCCATTTGAGAATCAAACCCTGCACCTTCTGTCTGTAAGTTAAGCACCTTAACCATCATGACAACTCACTTATACAATGTATACACATCACAAAGTCATGCAGTCTATGTAAGACCTGCACCCAATCATCTTTTGATGAAAGGTTAGGAATGCATGGGTTACAATCCACTAGTTGTCAACTGTGATTATATATATAAATGGTCAATACACATTAACAGGATACACATAGATATCATTCATGCTATAACAATGCCCATAAATGAAGTGATGTATAACGTATTGCTGCAGCATGTAATGAATTGTGGTCAACACTTTGCAGTTTTGTCTGCCTGTCAAAACACATTCCTATTCACCTCAACATATAATGTACTCTATAACTATGTGCTGTCTGACACTTGTTAAAAGACTTCTCATGTGGCACTGGTGGTTGACATAATGTTCTCTAGGTTATGTACTTAGGTAGGTGTTTGAATCCAGCAATGACTAACTAGTGTGACTGTCGTGACAGATACAACTGGTATATGGAACTGATATGGTAAGTACAGTTCTACTCAGGAAAACTATTAACAATGGGAGAGGGCTTCCACAACAATTTCAAACCTTATATAGGTAGGAGTACAAAGCCAGCAGTGACTAATTGTTGTGACAGTAGTGGCAGGTGGGACTGGCATATGCAACTGATCTGGTGTGTGTTTAGTTCCACTCAGAAGAAACATTTACACTGTGAGAGGGCTTCCCTTACAATTTCAGTCCCTATTAGCCCAAACATCTGATTTGCATTAAGACTTCTTTTGTGGCGTGGCAGCTACTGCACAGATCTTTGGATTGTGTACTTTAGGTAGGTAGATCTTCAAGTCAAGTAATAACTAACTAGTGTGAGTGTGTGTGACTGTAGTGACAATGTATGACAGGCATATCCAACTGATCTGAGCTGTACACTTTTACTCAGGAAAACATTTATACTTTAAGAGGGCTACTACAACAAGTTCAGCCTTTTTTAGCCCAAACATCTGCTTTGCAAAACAATGATGAAGTCATCCTTTTAAATATGTTCTGCCTCACACCGGTAGTAAGGCTTCTTCTGTGGTGTCAGCAGCTGCTATATGGATCTCTAAATTGTGAATTTGGATTTGTATGTGTTCAGTTCAGCAATGACTAACAAGTGTGTGCCATTATATTGCTAGGTAGGTGTGGCTTATTTGATAGATCTTTGTGTGTACACTTCCCATTCAGGGGAAACATTTACACAGAGGGAGGTCTCCCACAACACTTTCACTGACTTAAGCCAGATATCTGCATTACCACACAATGATGTGGTTATCCTTTCTCACAGTTGTAGTAAGATGGCTCCTGTGGTATTAACAACTAATACACAGCTCTCTAGAGTGTGTACTTAGATAGTCAAGGGTTCAGATCTGACTATGTATATGTAATCTATGTGTGTGCAACTATAATGACAGACAGGACTGCATTACCTAACAGATGATGATATGATTGACTCACACTTCTGTAAACACTGACATAGCTAAAGGAGTTTGATCCCTTAAAAAAACATTTTAGGGATATATGTGCATTCCAAAACAATGCTTAACTCAGACCTTGACGTGGGTCTTGAAGTTTAAAGTCTGCTGTGGCAAATGCCATTAAAGCACAGCTCTTTAAAGGGTGGACCTACAAAGATAGTGGTTAAAATCCAGCTGTTCTCATCTACTGTGTTTGCGTAACAGATTATTTAGATTGTATAGTTCATTAACAGATGTGATGTGAATAAATTAACATAGGGTGAACACATGGTTACATCATTCGAATAACTAACATATTTTATGTGAGTCATATGGCTTCAGACACACTACTGAAATCATCCATTTAAGCATTTAAGCTTGTGATTTCTGACAACTCTAATAATGATCTCTTCCACTGCACTAGCAGTTAATACTCAGCTCTCTAGATTGTGGTCCAGGACAGGCAGGGTTTCAAATCTGGTAATGTAACTGTGGGAAGCAATAGTGACAGGCAGGACTGGCTTACCCAACAGATGCTGACATGTAAATGCTAACATGGATAAAGGATTTGAGCCACAGAATACATTTTATGGGAGGCATGTCCATTGCAACTGACTGCTAAAGTGATCCCTTCAAGTGTGTGCTTCATGAGCCAGCACTATGAACACAGGTAGGTGGATGTTTAAATCTGTCAATGTTTTAATGCTGTGTGTAACTGAGTCATAGTACTCGGGAGTGCTTTTCGAAGGCAATTGATGATTCCAGTTTTAGTTACTGTACGCTTACAACTGGGGAGAGACAGGACAAATTGTGTAATCCCTTAAATGGAAGCCATATTTATTGAAGCACAATGCTCAGGTTATCTCTTCAAGTGTATGTAATCTGACAAGTTTGATATGCGCACAGGTGAGGAGGAGCTTGACCTACATTGCATATTCCTAATCCAGTGGTGTATGATTTTTATTATTTTTTTTTTACATTACAGTGGTTACAAACATGACTTTCTTATTCACCAGATCTTGATGTATGTCATGCTCCAGAGTGTTCACAAAGTGCCACAGGGCCTGTGCTATCATCATTTGTTATGTCTCTGGGTTTGAAATAGTTAGTTGAGGTTCATCTAGTAATTGCTGTACTTCCTTATGAGCATGCCCATTATAATGATGTATTTCATTCTGTGATGTTTAGCACAATGCCCATCAATTAATCTATTTTGTGGAATAGTTATTGTCATTTGTTGTTTTGTGGAAAAATATTCTGAGACATTTCCTTCTGCAGCTTGTCTCTGCTGATGGCCATGCAATGGAAGTAGTGGTCAATATGCAGATAATACCAATGTTGTTATAGGCAGGTGTGCACCTGTTGTATGTGATCTCTAGCACATTCAAGAATTCACCAACTACCCAATGGTATGGTTGCACCTATCTGTGAGGTATGTTGCTGATTGTGATCCAGATATTACTGAAGTGTTGCATATTGCTCAGCTGGGGGAACATATTAATACTTTGTCTGGCTGTTGTAATTTGTACATGTGTGGCAGCAGCAGACACTACACATAAGCTACAAATGCCTTACCCTCCTGGTAAGTATAATCCATTGAAATTGTATGCAATAGCAATTTTGATGTAATTACCTCTCCTAGGGGCTAACTATCATCGGTAGTCTTCCTTTCACACATATCTAATCATAACCATAGGCATACACGGATGTTTGTTGACTCACGTCCCTGATGTTAATGGACTGCTTCTACGTCACTTGTATCTTCCAGGATTTCCAGGATATGCAATGTTAGTCAAGCTTCTTCACCTGTACAGGATATGAAATGGGAAGAAGTGGCCTGCCAGAGAAATTGAAACAAAATTAAGAAAGTATTCAAACTGGAAATCCCCAAACCCAGATGCAGTACCTAACTTCTGGCTAAAAATATTATCATCTTTACACAATGATTTAGCTCGGAGTAAGAACTACTTGTATGCACATCCCGAATAGACACCAACCTGGTTAACAAAATGCAAAATGATGATTCTCCTTAAGAGTGAACCTGCAAGCTGTCCTAAAAACTATAGACCAATAACTTGCCTTCTGATGATCTATAAACTATATACTGGAATTGATGCCAGCAGAGTTATTGTCATTTAGAAGAAAACTCAATCATGGCAATTAGAGGAAAAGGGTAAAAAAAGAAAGTCATATGGAATAAAAGGATCATTTGTTGTTAAATAAAGTCATAATGGGGAATTGTAAAAAAGATAAAAAAATCTAAGTATAGCATGGATAGATTACAAAAAAGCATTTGACAGCATCCCACATTCATGGATAAAGGAGTGCTTACAAATATATAAGATAAACCCTGCATTGATCAATTACATCACAGTGACTATAAAACAGAGGCAAACCACTTTGCAGGTAAATCACAATAAAGGACCAATTATTATCCCAGGGATAACAATTCAAAGGGTGATATTCCAGGGTGACACTCTGTCACTGCTGCTCTTTTGTCTTGCCCTAAAACCATTAAGCTGTCTACTTAACAGATCAGGTCATGGTTACAATTTGGCTCTCAGGCAACAACAATGTGTAAAGACTTCTCATCTTCTTTTTGTGGATTACTTAAAAATGTATAGTTCATCAGATGAGCTGAAAGCACAATTGGAAGTGGTCAAAACTTTCTCAGATGATATAAGACTGTCATTTGGTCTTGATAAATGTGCAAAAGAAACATTTAAAGCAGGAAAGCTGCAGCAACAAGATAATATCGGTCTGGGACAGGCATGTGATATAAAGAAACTTGAGAAGTAGGGAGTATATAAATATCTGGGAATTGATGAAAGACTGACAATAAAACATGAACAAATGAGAACAAAATTATGTAAGGAATATTTTAGAAAACTAAATTTAATACTGAAACAGCCCTGACATCCAGGAACAAAGTCCAAGCTATAAACCAATGTGTTATTTCTGTTCTAGCTTACAGTTTTGGGGTAACTGATTAGCCCCAAAAGGTATTGGATTAGTTGGACAGGAAAACAAGAAAAAATGTTTTATGCTTATCGAGTGATATATAAAAATCGGTGTACACCAAGATTATCTGTCCCTCATTGTGAAAGAGGCATGGGCCTTTTCAAAATTATTACATGTATAGATCTGCAATCATAGGACTCCATACATATCCGCTGACCTCATCAGATCCAAATATATTGAAAGTTTTGAAACATGAAGGGAACAAATCTAGTCTGACTTCCCTGCTTAGTTTAGCAGAATCATATACCAGTGTCAAGTGGGAATGGAAACCAGACCAGAGGTAGACAAAAATCAGGTAGCAACTGAATGTGTCAAAAAACAAATGAAAGAATACAAGGAAAAGGCACGAAATAAGGAAAAGGCATAAATATAGTTACAAGTACAGAAACTTCCTGGAATATCCTCATGTTGATCAGGATCAGACACAGGAATGGGTGAGGAGAGGTGAATTCAAACCAAAAGGTGAAAAGTTAGTATTAGCGGCCCAGGATAGTGGACCACATACACATTGGTTTACAAAATCCACTGAACACTTGGGAGAAACAGACAAATTCAGAGTTTGTAAAACAGAAGCATCTTGTCACTGGGTGTGATGCACTAATGGCAGAAGGGCCTGTACACTGAAAGGTGTAATAATGTAAGCCGGTCACGAGCGGTGTCCCACAGGGCTCAGTCCTGGGCCCCCTCTTGTTCGGCATTTATTTTTCTGAAGTGCAGGCAAACATAGGGGGATTGTGGTTGACAAAATTTGCAGATGACTGCAAACTGGGCACCATAATTGACACTCCATCAGACACAGACATCCTCCAGAAAGGTCTCATAGAAATGGATAACTGGTGCCAGAGCCATGGCCTTAAGCTAAATGCCAAAAAATGTATAGTCATACCCTTTGGGAAAAACAAGGTAACCCCTAATTACCACATAGGTGGTAATCCATTAAACACGGAAGAAGTTATCAGGGACCTGGGGACCCAAGTTGACAGTAACCTCTCTTTTGACACTCACATTGCCAAAGTGGTTAGGAAGACCTTCTACATTGCCCACCTGATCATGAAGGGATTCACATCCAGATCAGGAGAGGTCATTGTACCCCGGTACTCTTCACTTATCAGACCAATGATTGAGTACAACGCCCCATTCAGAATGTACCTTACTTGACACCTGCAGCAGTTGGAAAGACCCCAAAAGTTCCTCACCAAAAGGATAAAGGGGCTCAAACATATGTCATACGATGCCCGACTGAAGAAACTCCAGCTCTATTCAGTCGCATACCGTCTGCTCAGA
Source organism: Protopterus annectens (assembly GCF_019279795.1). NCBI lineage: Eukaryota > Metazoa > Chordata > Ceratodontiformes > Protopteridae > Protopterus > Protopterus annectens. The sequence goes on along the minus strand of NC_056732.1, from coordinate 621,521,592 downwards.
GGTGATCTGTGCCTGACATACAAGGCCATGTCCAACCCGGAATTAATGGACATGCTCCACCTCAAAAAATCCAAATCCACCAGAGCCACGAGAGCAAGAGACTTAAACCTCAACACGGATATAAATAGGACATGCTGGAGGGACAGATTCATCACCCAGAGACTCCCTACACTATGGAACAGAATCCCAGTCCATGTGAGGCAGAGCCCCTCACTGACTCTGTTCAAGAGAAATCTTGACGAGTGGATGGGAGATCGTAGGTTTACCCCGGGAATCATCTCTGTATCACTGCTGGACAGAGGCACAGCAAACTAATGGGTATAGTATTCTCATCCTAAGGGGTGGTGAAAGCCACACACACTCTGGCTAGGCTTATAAATGCCCTAGGGCAGATAGCCTAGTATGAACCTATGAACCTATGAACCTATGTGGCAAGACTGTTGTACTGTGGATTGTGCAAATATTATAATACAGAAGTAGCTGAGAAGCATTGAAAAAGTGAGACACTAAGCATTATAGGAAATGATGATGTTGATATCACATGGGATCACACATTACCAACAGTTCAAAAAACAGATGTGAGAAAACCAGATGTAGTACCAGTGAAAAGAAAACAAAAGTAGCCTTGATCATTGAAATTGCTACACCCAGTGATTACAGTGTCTTATGTTCAGAGAGATTTAAAGTAATAAAATACCAGAATTTGCAGTCAGAAATTAGGGCAATGTGGAAAAGGATTCCCAGACAATTCCAATAGTAGCAGTAGCAATGGGGCTCATAAAATAGAATTTACAATCATATTTAGATATGTTACTGATACATGTAACACCATATAAATTGCAGAAGGAGTGAATACTGTGCACATTGTGGATGCTGCAAAGAGCACTTTTGGCTAATATCAAAGAGGGAAACAAAACTAATTTCACAGACTTTAATCATACTTTGACTTGGGAATGGGGTCCATTCCCATCATGGTATTAGAAACCCAAAAGACTTGGAAAATTAAATCAATTTCCATGTTAGTATATTTCTCATGGCATGTCCCATATTTCCTGTGTACTTACATCTCATATATTATAATTCTACATACGTACCAATGCATTGCAGCATAATCTTCAGATAATATGCTGTCCAAAGTGACAGTTATGTTTCTGTGATGGTCCATTTGTACTGCAACACATACTATCCTATTTTTTATCCTTTTCAACATGCACATTGTTGCCACAACTGTTATTATTATTTCAACTATCCGTACTTGTCTAGGTATCATGTCCAGTGGTGTTCCTTATTTTTTTTAGGCTGGTCCACAGTTTCATGGATGCATTTTCCCATAACTCCTACCTTGTTACTGTCATACATATAAGGCATGCAAATTTGTGTTACCTTCATGTCTGTTCATGCAGCACAACTGATTCATTTGAAACATTGATTGCCTGTGTTTTATGTGCTAACATAACTGACAATGCTACTGAATTTCCTGCATGTCCACTACCTGCACTGAATTCAATGTCTTGCTGTATCATGTCTCCTTGTTCACTGATATCATACTTCTGTGTCCCTCATTTTTCAGGGACATACTTAAGTTTGACTCCAGTTTTAGCTCTGTCCTTATTAATCCTTTGTAATAATGGATGCTCTTTGGAGAAAGATGTTGAATTTTACTTAACCTAATAATAACACTAATTAAAGGTATATACTTCTGTCACTTCTGAAAATGTATATTAGTTCACACTCTCTTATTTTGTCAACATGTCAACTTAATAAAATTGTCCATGATTATTTATAGATTTGGCCCTCATTCGGATTAGGTTTGTCCCTGATTATTTCAGGGTACTGACTGCTATTTGTTAGCCTTCCTCTGCCTTTCATGTATTCCAGCTTGCCCTATCCAGTGTTGTGCCATTCACATGTACGCACTTACTAAACATAGGCTTGTTTACAGTCCTGTGTTTAAATTGTCTACACAAGCCATGCTATACTTCAACATGGAGTATGTGTTTTGGCCAACAGCAGGTGCTGCTTGATATGTTGAGCAACTTGGGGTCTTGTATATTCGATTAGCACTGCTGCTCATCGCAAACAGATGGCTGATCATGTTAGCTTAAGCATGATGTATATATCCTGTTAATGAATCCTCAGACATATCTTAAAGACACTGTTCCCTTGGAATAGTTCTCCAAGCAAGGTTAAACTTTAAGAATCAATCTCTTTGCTCCCTATCTCCCCTAAGCAACCCAAGACCATAATCAAGACTGCTAAATGCTTCTGGGGGAGACAATACCATGGCCAGCACTACTGGAACTACAGTAGGCAAGACTGCTTAATGTTTGAAGGCCTTTCTTAGACATTAAGGAGGCTTCTGTCTTTTCTGGGGCTGGCTATATCTAGAGAAAACAGGGGTAGAGGTAGTCACATTGAGCTCATACAAACCCTCTACAGAGCAGAAAGATTGCTTTCACTAGAGGAGGTCAGAAACCATGTCCTAGTTAGCTTGCCAAAAAGTTTTTCTCCCACAAAGTAGGCATCCTTGTAGGTTCTTGTTTCTGAGCTCATTCTTAAAATAAAAAGAGTCTCAGCCATTCCCCAAGTCTCCAACTTGTGCCGAAGTAAAAGCACAGCTTCTCAGCAATATACATAGAATTCCACTGAAGGGATTGAGGAAAAAAACTCACAGTATCTTTATTGATCCAAGACTCAGGAAGATCTTCCAGCTTTGGAGGGTTTACCAATCTGCTAGACACAGAATAGAGACTGGATACAATAGCCTCTGTTACTAAAAGTAGCAGACCTCTTACCAAACTTACTCAAAGGTCTGTAATCCTTGTCTGGCAATAGAATGACAAAATACTGTGCCCACAGAGACCAATATTAGACCAAAGAGATCATGCAAGAGTCTACAGTGACATGCTGAGTGAGATGATTTTCCATGTCAGGTGGTGATTTGAAAAGGGCATGCCTTTTTAGAGCTAATAGAACAGAGTTTGGGTACCTTCAGTCTGCCAAAGTGGCACCCCTAGATACAATGTACAAAAGGAAACTGATCTAAATCTCTTCAAGTTTCTCTTTCAGAAATTCTGCAAAGCACTTATTGTTGGACAAAACAGGATTAAGGGACCGATCTTTGGTGCTCCTTATAAGGGTGAGATCATCCCAGAAGGTGCGGGAAGGTCATATGGTGAAGAATCAGATAGGGAAATTGTCATATTAATCTGACATCTTCAGAAAAGGGTCTCAAAATCTTCCCACTCCAGATAAGTTCCAAGAGGCAAGGAAAAATCACAGTCCCTAGTACGCAGTGGCGGCTTGTGATATTGGACTGCAGGACTACAGCCCCCCCAGCTGTAAACCAAAATAAAAAAATGCATGCATGCTTAGTAACTTGAATCCAGACTGCTGTTCAACCAGTCCAGATTTGCAAAGAAGGCAGCAGTCTACAGCAGCCCCAGAAGTCTATGTGGTTACGACCGCATAGACTGGAAGGGGATCAGACTGCAAGGTCTGCAGTCTCTGAACGAGTGACAGCACCAAGAAACAGGAAACACATGCATGCATGATGCATTCACCACCACCATCTATGAAAACTTTGCATTTTTTGCCACATGTTTGTGTTCTGTTCTGTTCCTTATAAAATCTGTGGCTTCTGGATTTGTAATTCATTAAATAGTTGATGGTGCAGTGGTGCAGTGGTAACATTGTTGCTTCACAGTGAGAGGTTCTTTGGTTTGATTCTTGGCTGGGGTGCCTTCTCTGTAGAGTCTGCATGTCCGCCCTGTATTTGTGTGGGTTTCCTCTGGGTGTCCTCCCATGTTACAAAGACATGTGTCTACAGTGTTTCTCCCTGGGCCTCTTCTGAAAATTGGCTTTTGTTCCAAGTCAGACTTTCCTGGTTAACAAATGTTAAATAAATTAAAATGACATCCATTTGAATTTCAGACTTCATATTCTTCAGAAAGTACATTGTAACACAAAATCTTTTATTCTAACAATTTTCTAAGTTTATAAGATGAATATTTGAAATGTCCTTATTTTTGGGACTGTATTCCCCCATTATTGGCTTTGTCCAGGTGTTTTGTGCTAAGAGGTTTCAGTCTTCCTCTCTTTCACCAAACAGCTGATTTGGCATAGTGGTATGTTGCTCTGACTGTTTTGCATAGGGTCCTGGGTTCAAGACTTGGCAGTGAAATGTATGGTGGTAACACAGCATTTTATTCTAGCAACTTTCCAAGATTATACGAGCAATGTTTAAAATGTGTCCCTGGTTTTTGGGCTTTTGTCCCCACCACCAATACATTTTGGCTTTTTGCAGATTTTTTGTGCTGCAAAGTTGAGAGATACAGCTGAGTGCCAAGTAGATTTTACAAGGAGCTGAGAGGTGTAGGGGAAGAGAAGTTTAGTGCTGCTTATGCTGAGTCTGCTTGTATTGATAGCACAACAGGTAGTGTACTTGCTTTTGGTGCAGAAGGCTGTGGTTTCTACTGCACAATATGTAGATGCATTGTTGATACTGTACTGTGTTGTAAAGAAGGTGAATGCTGCAGTCCTTATTGGTGAAGATACCTAGTAACTATGAACCTGTTATCAGTTTGCCATCCATTCCCTATTGCAATATTACTAGCTTATCGTTTTATTAATGTAACATAGGCAATTTATTCCTCAGGGGGAACAGGAACTTTATTTGTAGATGAAACAATGAAATATAAAGTTGTTTGCTAGCAGCAACCACTTCATTAGTTATATATCTCTTTAATCTGGAATTATTTAGATGACTTTTGCTTCTTCAGAGATTGTGCATATTTACTGATACTGGTGGATTTTAGAAGTTTGAGTAGACTTTTATGATGGAAATGTTCTGAATTCGGCAGTTTTGTCATTACTGGTGCATGCACTTTGTTTCATTGTTTACTGGAAAATTTTTCAAAACAATAAATTTAAAACACCCTCTAACAACTGTACTGTATTATACAAGGAATATAATTTAATGCGATCAGGAAGGTGTATCAAATAACACCTGTATGTTTTGTGTGCAAGGGGCCTATGATTTGAAAACAGTATCTGCCACTGGCAAAATGTATTTTCTTTGAATGTGGATTTCAATGCTGTTTCAATGAATGTGAGTTTCAAAGGCAGAGGCATTTTAATGCTAAGCCTATTTTCATTGTGAGACTGCATTGCTTTGTTTAGCAGATGTCTATTAGTGTTTGTGCTGTAAAATGCAAAATAAAACTTTCAAATGAAATCCAAATCATTGCAGAAGTAAAGCAGTATGCACTTTACAGCATTTATGGTAAATGGGGTGAAATAGCCAAGTAATGGGACATTAGAATGGCTGCAGAGGGAGGCTCCATTCGACCATGATTTTGTGAGGGGGGGAAGGGTGGTAAACTCAAAGACAGCCCCAGCTGAACTATACCTCTCAACTGTCCAGATTTTCGCAGAATGAATAGATTTGTACTTCTTATTTTTGGTTTGTTCCTCATAAAATTTGTGGTTTTCTGGCAAATCATTTAGGAATGAAGTCACTAAATAATGGCAGACATTGAGTTTCAGACTTCATAACCTTCAGAAAATTGCATGCTAAAGCAACACCTGTTATTCTATCAACTAAGTTTATACAAGAGCAATGTTAAGTACTGTTTATATGTTCCCCAATATATTTGGCCTTGTCCAGATTTCCAGAGTTAAGAGGTTGAGAGGTAGATGCAAATAAATTGCTTTATAGAATTAGGCATATCCAAACCTCTCAACTGTCCCCGATTTTGGCTCAAAATGTTGCTCTCCCCCTAATAATCCCGCCGCAATATGGCAATTTTGGAAGAAAATGTGGAAGGTTTATAATTAATAAATAACTGTAATGATCAGAGTTATAGATACATTTTATTTTAGAAATGCATGTAGATTCTCTTATGTTGTCAGCTGCTGAAGTTAACAGTACTAATATTAAAAAGTGTCCCTTCTTTGACAGGTTCCCAGCTGTATTGTGTGGCTATTTTATATTTTTTGCAACACATTTTGGTCCATTTTTCATAAAATTGTGGTTTTCTGGCAAATTAGTGGCAAATCATTAAAGACTGACGTTAGTAAATAATGACAGACATTTGAGTTTCAGATTTCATAACCTTCAGAAAGTCCATACTAATGCAGGAGCTACTATATTATCTTTCTAAGTTTATAAGAGCAATATTTAAAATTTGTCCTTATTTTTGGGCCTTTGTCCCACTTCTGTATATGGCTTTGTCCAGATTTTTTGCTATGAGGTTGAGAGGTATGACAAATGTGTCAGGGCCATCACCATCAGCCAGAGACATTTCAAATTGTGACATACTTGTTGAACCCCACTCCCCCATGTAGTGACTCTGGATGTGTCCAAGCAAGGCAAGGAACAGTTATGCAGTGTAAGTGTGCAGAGTATTCTCCCATTCAAGGTAGACACAAGTACTACAGTGGCTTTTCATCTGTCCTTGATTTTGCAGAATGTTCCAGTTTTCTGTCATATTTTTATACTGTTGATTTATGCTTCTTATTATTTGGAAAATACGTGCTGTTGCAGTGCCCTGTTGCTCTGTGTTTAAATAGCAATACTCTAATGACCATCATATAAGCTTGTCTGAGATTATAAGATGCAAGTAAGCTTTAATAAGCATACTGTTAAAGAATTACCAACATTTTTATTGTTGCCATGCAGAGAATATTTACATAACTAGATAACGTATAAGCCTTAGGTATTGAAATGCATATGCCAGTATATGTAATAAAGGACAGGATTACAGTATTTTCAGAAGCTCATTACATTTGTTGGAGACTTGCAGTCATTTTTGTAGGCTTTACCTGTAAACTAAATAAAATGCCAATCTATCATGTGTGGTCCATAACCTGTACAGTAATCCTTTAAGCAATTTATCTTGAACTTGTTTCTTGTTTGCTGTTCATTTTTTACTTTGATTATGTTTTCCCCATGAAACAAGTAGATAGTTATTGTCAGGCAGCACGTCTTTTTTGGATAAGAGACATTTTGACAAGTAGGGGGTATCACAGAGATTGCTACTTTCAGCATGTTACTTAGTACTTTTATAAAGCTGAATGTAAATTATAATTAGAACTGCAGTGCAAGGAGATGTGATTTGAGTTGAGTGTTGCTTGTTCTTTTTATACTTGATTTTGACTGGCATTCCAGTAATGTATTTAAAAAGGAATTTATTTTTTCATGCCTCACAACCTTTTTGTTTCCATCAAAATATTAAGTAAGGTGTCATGTAGCCAATGCAGTCAAATATTTTTTTCTTATACACTTTATTTTGTCTTGATTGGACTCTCATAATGATGGTTTGGCACTCAGAGCAGCGTATTTAATTAAAGTTCCTGTTTTTGTGGTTTTGAGCACAGCTCTGCCCCTTTCTAGTTGACCACACCCCTTTCCATTGGCCCCACCCATTCAGCTGTCTCCTGCAGCCCCCCTTTGATTTGAAGTCACAAGCTACCACTGCTAGTATGCATTGCCATAAGCATGGGTTAATGCATGACATACTAGTGCTGGGCAGTGTAGTATTAAGAACTTGTTACTGAGTTCAAGCTGAAGCAAAAAGGGCAGACATGGGCTTTATACTTAACTCCTCAATGGTATTATTTCAAATGTATGGCTTAAGCTTTGACCAGTTATTAAAAATAAAAACTACCTGATTTAGAAGTTCTGAGGCTCAAACTTCAGCATAGGACTTTGTATGGGACCTGCTGGTCCGCACTAACATGGAGCAAGTCCAAGGAGGAAAGTTTCTAGTTCCAAGTATTCTGGATCCATAATCAGGTGTCTCAAGAGCATGATCTCCAGTATCATAATGGTCAAACAAAGGTTGTTATTGATCATTGAACATGTGAAATATGAATCCTGGGGCACACTGTACCCAGTATGGAAGCCAAGGATGCTCCTCACCCATCTCTAAATTCATAAAAAAAAAAAACTAAGGATAACTTCAGGCTCAAACCCCTTTTAGTCTAGGGTAGTGCACTTCTTTAAGGGAATATGAGGTAGACTAGCTAGACAATGGACTTATTTGAAGGAGGTTCAGGACTGGTCATGGCCTTGGAGTGATCATCCTTATTGTTAATAGTCCAAGGACAGCCTGGGGCTCATTTTAAGACCTCTTAACAGTCTTGATGATATGTTCTCCCTCCCCCAGTGTTGAGTAGACAGGTTGAACTTCTGCTACTTGCAAAAATTTATGATATCATGCTCTTCCCTGTGATCATAACAGCAATAACATGTAGATATCTAGAAGTCTGATGAACACAGGGACACTTATGACAACAGTTAGGCATAGGAATGAAAGATTTGACTGACAATAATAACACTCGAGCCAAGTTCTTCATATGGCAACAAAAAAAAAGAAAGAAAACAGCTGGTGGCTTGTGGCAATGAGCATGCTTTAAGAAGTCATGTTATATAATAATGTATACCAGCCAGGTATGCAACTGCCCCTAAAAGTCACTCTGTAAGTGCAATGAACCTAAACCAAAAATAGGACCCATCAAGAAGGATCCTCCTAATTACATCCAAAGTTATCTTACCTCATAAAGTGCTCTTTGAGACACAAAATGGCAAGGGGAAAGTAATAGTAGCACAACATCTCAGTGATTAAGCCCTCTACATCACAGCTTCAGTGTCTGGAGTTCCGTTCTCACCTATGGTCACTGCGACCTGTCAGTGTATCCTTTATATGCTTTGCAGATTTTAATCATGTCTTCCGCTTTCCTCTTACTGCCAACAAACATTTTGGCCAACAGTTGCAGCAAATTGTCCAACTATATTCATTTATCCTTCTGGACTGCATCATGGTTCAAACAAGTCAGAACTGGATCAGTTTATTTACTGAGTTAACATATGAATTAAATGAAGAATTACAAAGAAAAGTTCAGAGTGCTGTACAATTCATGCCAGAGTAAAGACAGAACGGAGTGACTTACAAAGGAGGGCTAAAGCTAATAAAACGTTACACTGGTGAAAACAAAGGATAATGAAAATTAAGAGGATTAGAATTATGGGTACTATTATACAGATACATTGCAGAATCGAGGACTTTGCTTTGTTTTTTCCTTATGCTGATAGTTTTGTGCTGTAGGCTGATAATTATTAATACTGATCTTTTACTTTACCTATTAGTTCTACTACCAGATGTGTGCTTTCTGCTGCAACAAGACTAAAATTGCCAGCTGCTGTTGTTGTTAAGGACTTTGCTTTGCAGAATGGTCTTACTGGTGCATTCTTTTTTATCAGTACAACTTGTTATCATTCATTGTTACCTTTGAAACTTGTTTACCAGTAACCTAATTTTGTGTGCTGCATTGAGGCTTGCTGTTATTAAACTTAGTAAAGCTACAGGTGCCAGGACAGTCATTTATCCTTGCTCTTGGAGCATGGTGTTCTATTACAGAATCTGCTATGTGAGTATATTGATGCATTTTTATAACTGAAACATTTTAGCAGTAATTTTAACTCCATGGTTTGCATTTGAGATTTTGTGGCTGACAAATTGGGTGGCGCTACTGCTGTACAGGCAGATATTCTTAAAGCAGGCACAGTATCTTTATAGATTATCTGTGATGCTTAGCTCCATCCCTGGTGGGTCCTTGTTCAAGGTGTGATGAAGGATTTCTGGCTCTGAGATAAGTCTTGTCAGGATTGTCTGATACTCAATCTGGGGCATGACATCACTTGTTCAGCATTCTTTCCAGCAAATGTGAGCCTGCCAGTTATAGCATTTTAAATTCTAGAGTTTTTTAAATGATTGTTACAATTTTGGATGAGGGACTTACTCAAGCTGGGTTACAGGACTGGCTGAGTCGAATTGTTTTATCATTGCTGCTATTTTTAAATTCTTATATCTTTGCTACTGTTCACCTGCTTTGCTATGGAATGACAGTTAATGCACAGAACAGTTGAAATAACTAAAGCATGACAGAACTTAAACTATTTAAGGTCACTTGGATTTGCTTATGCTCAGATTTGGACCTCTGTGCTCTATTACCAAAACAATCCACTTATGCTGTACTGACAAAGTAAAAAAAAAAGTCTGAGACATGGCATTTTCATTCAAGGAAATATGATTTTGTTGCTCAGTATTTCATCACTAAGCCTTCCTATCACTCTGATCCTGCAATGTTCCTTGTATGCTTTTACGAGCTTTCAGTGATTTGGTGAGAGTTATTCATCTTTTTCTTGATATGTGTTTAGTATCCCTGATTATGATGAATTTATAGATTTTGTTTTCAGGATAGATTTTACCAGCAGACCCTTATCTTACTAAACTTGTAGCAACCTGCTTAGAGGGTCTTGGCCCAGTTACTTATCAGATCATTAAGCTGTCCCTTAAGAATGGAGTTGTTTTTATTTTTATTGAAAGGGGATTAGATTACTCCAGTTCATAAGAAGGCCAGATTAGATGATGCTGGTCTGCTTAATTGTAGAACACTCTTAAACCTCTGTTTGCTAGTAAGGTTTGTGAAGAGGTTGTTTATGTACAACTTGATCCTATTTGAGGGCTAATCACATCTATGATAATTCCAGTCTGGCTTTTGGTCAAGATATAGTAGGGACATTGCCCTGTTAGCATGTTTAATGATCTTTTTGTGGATAGAGGTCATTGCAGTTTTACTATTCTGGTCCTTTTAGATCTCTCTTTAGCATATAACATGGTGGACCGATAGACCTCATTGAATGATATAAGGCATTAGTATCTCCATTGTAATGCTTAACCTATCATTGTTATTCTGGCAACATGCAGGCCTACCTCTTCTTTGCCTGGATTCTATGCCTACCTGAAACAGACATACCTTAGGCCTGGTATGCATCTTTAATACAATATTGAATAATCAGATGAAACTCAGTACCTCCAACATGGTTGCTAAGTCATTTATCTATGGTGCAGGCACAATGACGTTTGTGTTGAAGATATGGAAATGAGGTATAATAGTTAGTGACTGGCCATCCCTTACAGACCATCTGCCTAAAATCAGGTTTTTATGTTAACATTTGAAAAATATCTCCCTAACTAAGCTTATTATTATTTCCGCAAATATTCCACTAGTGATGCATGCTTTGACCTCCTGTTGGTTGGACTACTGCAATGCCATGTACCTAGGGCTTCCAGATTCAGAGCAGGACTGCTACAATTGGCACAGCATTCTGTACTCCAGCTACTTGCTGGAGTATCTTGCTATTCCCACATTACACTAGTACTGCAGACTTTGCACTGGGTGCCAGTTTGTTTGGATATAATTTAAAAAGCTCTAGTGCTGGTTTATGTTTCCCTACACAACTTGGGTCCTCCTTACCTTAGGGAGATTATTGTCTGATATCAGCTTGCTATTCACATCTCATCTCTTCCACACTCGGTCTATTAAAGGTTCTAAAGGTTCACCTGGAATCATCTAGCAAACAATATCTTGCTTTCTCAGGGACCTATCTTTTAAACTTCCAACTGGTGTGTCTGCGAATGTCCCCAACTCTTGATGGCTTTAAAAGTTTTCTCAAAACAAATCTGGTTGAAGCTGTTTGAATTAGCATTTGTTGATTAAGATGCCTCATTCTTCCACTTGTTTTTATATTAGCTATCATTTGACATTTACTTATACTGATGTTTATTTTCATCCTGTTATTTATTATTGCAATAATCCTTAGCTGATAATCATTTAAATACATTTGAATTGACTTTTGCCAAAAGTTATAAAAGCTTTAAAAAGCATTATTTTTAACAAAAGATATAGTAACCTTGGGGTTTATTATATAAATAAGGGACCCTTAGTTCTAATTTTGTTTTAGTTAACCTGGAAGATGGTCTGGCCCTTAGACTCTTCTCAGCCATAAACCAAAAACAATAGTTTCAAAGGCACATATATGTGGGACTTATAGAAGCATTCATACTTACATCAACAAGAAACACAGCAGACAATATGGCAGTCATATTAACAACAACTGTTTGAGTATCTAGTTACCTATATACAAGGTACATAGCAAATTCACACTATTAACACTTTAGCTAGGGATTATACAGAATATTTGCAAGTTATGTCTTTACAAGCTGGGAGGTACTATATTCTTACAAAACCAAACAAATGGAAAAAAAAAGAAAGAAAAAACATAGTAGGGGAAATTCAGTAAAGCCTACATGATTTTTTTGCATACATATTGTGCAGTGATGTGTACACAAGCGCAAACATTTTTAGATTTAGTAAGCACTGCTTAGCAATGTGCAAGCATGTGCAAACAAGGAAAGTTCTGTGTAATGCAAATTACCTAATGAGCAGGTGAATCTTATTCAAATGACCCAGGTGGAGCAATCCAACAAGCAGAAAGGCATCTGTGTAGACCCCGTGTCTGTGTCCATAGTGTAAGTGGAATGTTTCCAAGTACAGGAGTCTACACAGACAAAAGGGGATCTAAAACATCAGAAATATGGACATAACTCCCTAGGAAATGTTAGAGCACATACATATATGTACAAAAGGCACACTGTGGATGTCTGACAAAGCAAGGGAATATATTAAAATAAGTATTTTTTAAATAATTTTGGCATGTTTGCTCTGTGCACTACAGTGCACAAACATGCCTAATTAAAAAAAATAGGAATACAAAGCATTTTATAATATTTGTCAGAAATGTATTATAGGATTTTGAGTCAGGTCTATACAATGGGTGCTTTGGTGCTGTTGCCCAGGTCATATGGCTGTAAACCATGTAGTTACCAGGCTGTAAGCACGGTTATGTTTGCAAATGAGGTGAAGTTTCTGAATCTTTAAAAGGAGCAACTGCGTCCGCAGATCCCATTCATGTAAGCTCCAACTCCATGTTGATGTTTCCGCTGGATATGGATGCTAGCAGGGGGTATGTCCCATTACTTTTAAGATTTTTTTAATTCCCAGTGCACGTGTTTGCACAGTGTGCCACATAGCTGAGCATGTACATGCTGAAAGACCACCAAGATCACAGTCATGATGTAGGCAGCAAGTAATTAGAACTAGATATATTCAATTACAGATTTTGACTTTTCTATAAGCAATGCTGCAAGGCAAGGTACATAGAGCTGCATCTCGCAATAAAGTAGGGCCATTAAATGATGTTAATTATAATCTAGGCAGGTGAAATGCATAACAATTAGCCAGACACACATTGTGGACCTAATGCTGACCTGTATAAAGTATGCATGCACTCTACAATCTGATTTTTCCTCACTACTCTGAACCACTGGAGTACTGATTTGCAAATTTTAACTGATGAGATAATGCAAGAAGCTGCTGCAGCTATCCTACATCTTCATGTACTATAGGCTGAAGTCAATGCTGCTGGCGCTGCTGTCAATAGGCCTAGATTGAGAAGGAGAAGAGCCCTCAGGCCCAGGGTAATCTTCCAGGAGCTACATAAGATGGAGATTGTTGAGCGCTACAGGGTGGAGAGTGACATATTGCAAGAATTCACTGAACTCTTCCACGCTCAACTCAGAGCCTGAGCAAACAGATGGGAAACCATTCCAGTGGAAACAAAGGTATGTGTAGCCCTTAGGACACTAACTACAGGTACTTTTTAAAGAGCAAATTGGGACATGATGGAGGTGTCACAGGCATCTGTATCCAGGAATCTCCACCAATTTTTGGATGCTATGCTACCACATGCCAGTGAGCACATATCTTTTCGCCTATCCCCTGGGGACAGAGCCAGCAATATGCAACAGTTCTACCATGTAGCACACTGCCCTGATGTACTGGATACCCTATATTTCACTCATGTACACATCAAGGCACCAGCTGGTGAGCTGAGTAGACTCTACATCAACCACAAGAGGTACAACTCCATCAACTGCCAGGTTGTATGCAATGCCCAAAGAATTATCCTGAGTGTGTGTGCTGGTAGCCCTTTTAGTTATCACAACTCCCATATCTGGCACAGATCACAGCTGTACCAGATGTTTGCTTGGGAGGACATCCCACATGGTCATTTACTGGAGGATGCTGGCTATGCCCTAGTACTATGGGTGATGACACCCATCAGAAATGCACACACATCCACAGAAGAATGCCATAATGAGGCACACACACAAACTAGGAACATCAAATAGGGTGTGTTTGGGCTTCTGAGGTCACGTTTCTGGTTTCTTGACATATCTAGTGGAACCTTGCAGTATTCTCTAGCCACATGTGCACATATATTCACAGTATGTGTTATGTTGTGCAATCTGATCCTGCAGAAACAGCTGCAGCAGGATCAGAAAATGAATGGATACACAGCCCCCACCAGTGCCTAGGTCACCACAGCCACAATCACAGGAGGACTTGGAGGAGGATCCCCCTACTGATGTCCCTGTAGGCAGCTGTAGGCATGCTCAGTATGCCCTGGCTTTGGCTAAGAGACAACACATAGCACATTTACTGACAACCTAGGAACCTAGGCACTGACACCTTACTCCAGCTCACATACACAAATTTAAATTGATGCCAGGCAACCCACACAACCTGTATCTATCCATGTTCTGCTGTGTACTGCTTACATCAGACAGAGTCAGCCCTGAACTACAGTTGTGTCAACTGCTGCATTTGCAAGGTAAGTCTGTAACCTACACAGTACTCATAAGGATCATTATGATATGGCATAGTATGTTTGGACCTGGTACATTATGCAATTAAATATAGTGGGCTACTTGTACAGACATAACATCCACATGGGACTACAGATACCCATTTTACTATCACGTTTCCATAACTATTCAGTAGGCCTCATGCATGGAATATTCCTGCAGTCCTACCTCAGCAGATTACTTGTCCATCATTGAAGGGAGATGTTAGACAGTGGGTTACATGATACCGAGACTATTGTGTATCCCAGCAGAACATTTGGTGTTGTTCCCCCACCCCCCAACAGAACAGTGTTCTCTTGTAACTGTTGTAACTGTAACTCATCAATGGCATATCAGCATTTCACTCAGTCTCAGGACAGTAACATGGAAGTTGATCATACATTGTATGTCTTACTTAATGCAGGGATAACAATATACATATATATGCAGGTAATTGTGTGATGACTGACCCCTGTCTGTCAAGCTTCTTGTGTGACTCAAAGGACTAAGGCAATTATTTTTATGATGGTGTTCATGATTCTTATCTAGAAGTATCCACTTCTTTTGGATGTGAGGTATCATTAAGTTGAGTTTTGCAGACTGTCATTCTGTGTGTGATGTAATATTATTATCCTCTGCACATATTAATTACATCACACAACCTCAGAAACTCATACACAATTTGAGTGAAGTGCAGCAGTGCAGAAACAGGGACATATTTAATTCTGTGTAATACACAAAATCCCAGACTGGAGTACAGGTAGGTATGGGCGCGAGTCAGTTTATAATTAGCGAAAATCCCACTGGGCATGGTCATACACTTAGTTCAGCAGAGTGTGATTCTGTTGCTACTGTTCAGAATAACTTTCTATATAGAGATATGTCTATAGATACATAAATAGATGCATACATATCTATCTCTCACTCCCTATATGTATATATATATATATAAACCCATACATCCCTGTCTCTCCACACACACACACACACACACACACACACACACACACACACACACACACACACACACACTTATATATACGTCCCTGTTATATACATAACTATATATGTTTATATGTGAGTGTATATATGTATTGTCCTACATACACTGATAATGGCGAGTAAAGCACTACTAGAACACATATATAATGTTGCTCAAAGGACCGAAAGTAAGGGCTCAACACTAGATAATGCACTTACTTATAGCCCTCTGTGCCTACTGGATGTCACCACACATACACCAACAGGTGAACAAGGTGTGTAATGTATAATGTTGTCTGCACACATATTGACACGGCACATTGATATTCCCACAGGCTTGCCCATCTAAATGCAAACAGCCACATATGTCACTGCTAGGTTACTAGATGCAGATAGTAAGATGTAATGTCACTTTTCAGGCCACACACACTGTTCATACAAACCTAGTTTATGTACTCTACAAGTAGTTTGCCTTCAGTCATGTATAAAATAGACTTAAGCTGTGGTGTGTGTAATAAATGCTGTAACTCTTGTGTATAAAACTAGAGAGGTAGGGGTTCTAATCTCACTCCAGGCCATTTTTGGTGTGTGTGTGTGTGTGTGTGTGTGTGTGTGTGTGTGTGTGTGTGTGTGTGTGTGTGTGTGTGTGTGTGTGCATCTTCCTGACAAATAAATTCAGAATCCCTCAGTGACTACCAAAGTGCAATGGTTCTGCACTTTTTGGTCCTTGCAGTTGATGCCGGCCTCCAAACTCCTGTTTTCTACAAGGCCTACTGATATCATGTACCTTAAGACTACCAGCTGGCATTCTACTATCAAACTTCACTGTGATATGTAGAATGTAACACTAGATAGGTAGGGGGTTTAATCTCACTCCAGGCCAGTTAGTGCATGTGTGTATCTCCCTGCCAAGCAAATGAGAAGTTCTCAGTGACTACTAAGCTGCAATGGTTCTATACTTTTTAGCCCTTGCAGTTGATGCTGGCCTCCAAGCTCCTGTCTTCCACAAGGCTTGCTGATGTCATGTACCTTAAAACTACCAACCGCCATTCTACTGTTGGACTCAGACATGGCACATGTGATAAGTACTGTGATTCCTAGTGTGTAAGACTAGACAAGTAGGTGTTCTAATCTCACTAGGCCACTTTGTGTGTGTGTGTGTGTGTGTGTGTGTGTGTGTGTGTGTGTGTGTGTGTGTGTGTGTGTGTGTGTGTGTGTGTGTGTGTGTGTGTGTGTGTGTGTGTGTGTGTGTGTGTGTGTGTGTGTGTGTGTGTGTGTGTGTGTGTGCTTATCTTCACAAAATACATATGATCACTACACTGACTGAGAAAGAGGTATGGTTTTGCAGCATTTTGGTTGTACCTTATGACTTGGGCCACCAAATTCTTGACCACAACAAGGCCTGCTGATGTCATCTAGCATAAGATTACATAAGAAGTTGTTCATAGCAGACTTGAGCTGTGATGCATGTGTTAAGTAGTGTGTACCATTACATAGGTATGGGTTCTAATCCATTGCAGCCAACTTAGAGTGTGTGTGTGTGTGTGTGTGTGTGTGTGTGTGTGTGTGTGTGTGTGTGTGTGTGTGTGTGTGTGTGTGTGTGTGTGCTGTGCAGTGTTCTGTAAACATGAATTGGTAGTGTTGCTTTTCTCATTGCAGCCACGTGTTGGATGTGAGAGCATTTTACAGCAGCATATGGGATCATAGGATCATTGCAATTTACTAGCTCAATGGCCCTAGGGCCTTTATAATCCTAGCCAAATTATTACCATTATCTACACAATCATCACATATTGCCCTTGTCCATGGGGAACACAGGCAGAAGCCCTATGGTGAAATGACAGTCACCCAGCCAATCAAGCAAATTGCATATGAAGAGCCCAATGAGATGCTCTCTGTGGCATTAGGTGGTAGTCTGTTTCAGAGTTTTTTTTTTAAATCAGGTAGACATCTCTGTCCCACCAGCATGTGTTAGTAGGGTCACATACCAGGTTATTATCCTTACAGAGAGTAATCCATGTACCATTCCACCTGCATATATGCAGCATTTCCAATATAGTGTGGTCAGACATTGGCCTGCATGCAAGGCAGAAATCACCTCCGAGTAGTCTATTTCACACAGGCTACAATAACACTTATGTCAGACGATCTCCATAGGACAGATACTGATGACCTGAAGTTCCCTTGTGAGGAACCTTTGTGTTATGTGCAATTCCCACTAGTGTTTATAAAGGTACCTAACAAGATGGCAATTGCACTCAAATATTGGCCTGCTGAGGGAAGAGTACATGGAGATCATACCTATGTCATTTTAGGGTGACAGTGCCCTCAGTTATGACACAATCAACATATAATTCCCTTCTTATCACTGGGGAGACATAGTGATGCAAGGTAAAGCAGGTGTAAAACTTAGTGGCCAGGTCTGTGTGCACAGGTCTATCACCCTTGCATATGTACATCAGGTGTTGCTACTGATGTGCTACTTACCAGGCACATTAGTGTTACCAATGGAAATTGTACTACATACATATTTGCATGGAGTTTATGGCCATGAATATGTCAACAAGCATTTGTTCATGAAGACTCTCTTGTACGATATTGACATAACTGGGAGATTCTATGATCTCCCACAGTTTGCAGGTATCAGACAACATTGTCACCCACAGACATTCATGTTGTGCTTGTGCTGTGTTTAAATCCATTCCAAAAAACACAAAGAAAAGCTTGCACCAAAACCACGAATGAATAAAAAGAACTCCTTTAATACTATCTAGTACACCAAATAGCAGTACTTTCACAGACTTAGATCCACTTTCTCAGGCTTCAAGATACAGCTTTGAATTAATTCTGTTTTATAGTAATCAAGTATCTAAGCAATTAATGTCTTAAAGGTCAACTAGTTCATTTAACACAATTATGCAAATATGTAAGCTCTGGTTTTAAAGAGAACACTTTGTTTAGACCAGGAGCTGTATGAGCCCTACAAAATAAAGTCCATTTATTCTCCCATCGTTCTGTTTTATTTAAAATATCACCACCCCTACCACAGTTATAGACTTGCTCTAAAATACAAAATTTAAAAGAATGTGTAACACTTTTTCTCATATATGTTTGCATAGTGAATTTGTTAGAACCTGTCTTCTAATTTCAGACATGTGACTACTAATACGATTTTTTAACATTTGATTTGTCTTTCCTATATAGAAAGATGTACACTGAGTGCACTTAGCCATATACACAAGGTGTTTGGTTTTACAGTTACCACTAGCTTGCAAATAAAACTGTATTCCTGATGGGATCAATAAAGCTTAAACCAGTGTATATATATTTACATAAAGAGTATTGATTACATTTTTAGTGCCCTTGCTATTAACATAAGACATATTCAACTTTCATTGTTCTTTATAGCATAATTTATTTTTTTTTAATTTAGTCTTCTTCTATGGATATAAGATAGTCTCTTCACACTAATATCTCTCAATTCTGGAATGTGAGAGAGTATAGGCCAGTGTTTCTGAATAATTTGCTTTATGGCTGGTGTATTCTGATCATAAGTAAAAATATAGCTACAATCTTGAACATTTTGAGAAGTTACTAGATTTTTTTATTGTCGATACCTATGCTTATGTGAATAAATAGGGGCATATTTAGAGTCTCTGTCAGTCAATACTTGTTCCTTTAAAATTACTGCCTTCTCTCTATAACCTCTTTTTTCAAAGTCATTGGTCAAATGATCTAACTGTTTATGTAACTTATCATTTTGTGTATTTAATCTACTCACCCTTGCTATTTGATTTAACATAATATTATCAAACATGTACATGGGATGCATAATATCTCTTGATAAATAAGTACATTTTTTAACAGGTTTCTTATAGAGCATAGTATCCAACTTGCCTGTTAAAATTTTTGTTAGAGTAATATCTAAAAAAATAAATTCTACGCTATGAAATATTTTTGTTAAATTTCAAGAACTTAGTAGTGGTGTGTAGATACTCTATAAATTCATACAGTACAGTCAATGAACCATCCCAAATGGAAAAAAAGGTCATCCACAAACCGCTTATAAAAGACAACCCTACCCTTATAATTATTTTCTTGAGAATTAAATATTGCCAATATCTCCCAGTAAATTCAGTACAATGTTAGCATAGGTGTTTGCTACAGCGATGCCCATTGCAAACCCTGTTTTTTGCTGCTTATAAAATGTATCTAAAAATGTAAACACTTTGTTCTCTAAAACTATATATAACAATTTACAAATCAGGTTTATATTCATATGTCCTAGCTGAGGTTGACTAGCCACATATTGTTCAAGCATTTTAATACCTTCATCATTTGGAATGCAAGTAAATAAGGAATCCACATCAAGAGTGACAAAATAACAAGTTAATTCTGAATTATTCACTGACCAGCTAAACAACTGTTTCAAAAATTCTGTTGTATCTTTAATAATAGTAGTTGATGTATTTAAAACCTGTTTCAATTAATTTTCTAAATACATTGATATGGGTTCAGTGATCCACCCACGAGCTGACACAATCGGTTACAGTGGTGGTTCTGTAACTGACTTATGTATTTTTGGGATTCCATATATCATAGGAATCACAGGGGAATTCACTTTCAAAAAATCATACATCTCCTGATTTAATACTCCTTGTCGTGACATTTCAAATAAACACATTTGAACTTTCTGAATAATGTTGTTCGGCACATTTATATTAATACAGACATAGTCAGATTCATCTAATAGTTTTAACATAGATGTAACATATTGAGCTCTGTCTAAAATAACAGCACCTCCACCTTTATCTGCTGGTTTTATCATTAAGCCGTCATTATTACATAGCGATGTCAAGGCAGACATTTCCTTCTTATTAAGGTTATAAAATGCTTTCTTGTATTTAGACATGTATAGCTCATATAAATCTCGCTCAACATGTTTCTCAAGAACATTAATAATCTTTGCCAACATGCATCTAACCATGTTAAATTCCCCTTCCAATGTGGTTCTGTCATGAACATTGTCACTAATGTGCTTGAATTCTCCATAAGGGTGAGAATCAAGTAAATGTTCTGGATGCATCCTGTCTGCACTCAAAAAGTTATTAGCCGCTGTTTACTTATAAAATGGTTTAACTGTGAACTTTCCCACATGTAGCCTGGTGGGAGGGACATCAATGTGTCACATGATATAGTCACCTATGACTAATAAGTTTGATTTTATGATTTGCCTCAGGTGTGTCACCAGTGAGAGAGTGGTGTGTGAGCTATTATGTGTACTGTGTTCAGCAAAGGTGCAATTATGTTTAGTAGGCATTTGGGTTTCTGAGGTGTCTGTTGTTTGCATATGTGTGTGGTAAGGAGCTTTACACATGCATGTGTGGGTGGGGTAGGAGTTGAGGTGTGCATGTTGATAACCACTTATTGTCATATGTACTGACTGGTATGTGAGACACCATGGAATCAACATTTGTAATATAGTGACATCTCTCACATATTGTGTTTGTGTGGCATATGAGTAGAGGGTTGGGGAGGCTTTCCACATCTCATCAGCAGTCATTAATAATGCCCTTAGCAGTAGAGTCTTGCTTGTGTGTACATCACAATAGGCCATCATAGGCAGTGGCCTGACAGATGTTGAAATGTAACATGTTATCACCTTTATGTAGTTCTCCTAAGGTAAATCAGCACCTGACAGTGTGCCATAACATGGTTGAGTGAGTATGAAGCTTTGTCAGGCCCTTGCATTACCCATAATCCTATTATTAGACATAGTCACAATAGCATACCTACAAATTTGACAAAGTACAGCTCCAGCAAAGTTAGGGTCATGCTGCTACACCCTTGGGGTTGATAGCGTCAAACATACTGTCTGTAGGCAGTCCCTGCAGTGAAGATGTGGATGTCCGTGTATGCACCAAGAACTTGTTCAACTTTGCAGTTATAACTTTGGCCTTGCAACTCTGCAATGCCTGTCAAACAACCAGACAGCTAACTGGATGTAGTGTGACATGATGTGAGAACACGGACATCTGTTCCAATAACATAAATATACAGTATGACATACATAGGACATGCTGGAGTTAGACAAACTTTGGCCAAAGGTGGTCAACCCTGTGCAGTAGGCCTCAGATCCATGTCACGCAGATGTCCACCATTAAGCTGTTGAAGGTCAGGCTGCATGCATTGATGTGAAATTGCCATCTAAGATGGATTACTGCTGCCGTGGTGCTTGTTTGAACAACCTTGGATACCTATGTATCCTGACATTGAACATTATATTGTGATGCTGCAGCTGTCTTCCTAAACACCATCTGGTCAGTAACCTATTGAAATCCTAACAACACTGGAACACATGGCATAATACGTGCACACTGAAATGATTGTTCTAGTTGCTAATCAAGGCATCTACCTGGAAAAAGGGTATGTCAAGCCTACGGAGCCTTGCATGATGTGGGACAGCTATGTAGATGAATAAACAGGCTGAGGCCTGCTTCTCATCTTGAGCTTGGTACTAATGTTTTGTTTCTGTTAAGAGGAACAGTATAGGAGCTTAGTATCCCAGGAGAGAGTGGTTGTGGTGAGAACAGCAGTAGTAGTTCCAGGCACCAGAAATTCAGGCAAACCCCCCTCTATTCAGCATCCTTCACAAGATAATTGTGTCATTTCAGTAAACACTGCTTGAGTAGTTTCCAACTGCAGAATAACTGTGTAAAAACCCCCTTGTAACCTCCACGGGTGTACATATTACTTTCCTCTCCATTGTTTGGCTGTGCTCTGTACAGGCACAGACACCTTGGATGACTATTTTCTTGGAAACCATGATGGAATCAACTGCAATACTGAGTTGCCCACAGGACAACTAGCATGCAGTGGCAAGCACTGTCCACAGATGTCCCAGTAGTCTCATATGTAAAACCATGAAAATAATTATTTTGGAAATGATCAGTAACAATGTAGTACCCCTACAGACAGTGGATCACACTCAGTTTGTTTTGGTAAAGGGCAGATCATGCCTGCCCTGACCGGTGGATCTCATTGACTGTTAACGTATGCAATGGCTGAAGGGAAAATGAGTAACTCCACCTACCATGGCCTACCAAGGCATTTGACATTATTATGCCATCAGGCATTGTTAACAAACTGCAGAGGATATTTATGAAATAGTGTCAGCCGGTGGATAGCCAAGTGTCTGACTGTCATTATCCGGGATGATAGCATTGGGTAGTCCACCAGTACAATGAGGCCAGTCACCAGTGGACATCCCTCACAAATCATTCATGGGACTACCCCTGTCCCCTGTAGCCAGTCCCTTATCAGCAGTCATAGCCACTGTCAGTGACCTCAGGTTGACTACATTTGCAGATGATTGCAGATTAGAAGCTGTCACTGAATCACACACAGAACCAACAGTTATCTATGATGGGCTGATTCACATATTCAAATGCTGCCATTGATAATCACCAAAGGCTAAGGAATGCACAATACCATCCTTTGGGATGTCATCCAACCCTGGTAAATATCATACTGTCTGCACACCTTCAACAGTTGACCCAGTGCTCAGGGACGTATGGACACTGATAGTGATCTAGCCTTTGACTTTCATGGGTTAGTAAGATGTAGGGATTCAGTCAATGTTGGGTAACCTATAGAGAAAGGAATGGCAGGTAAATCCCAGACTGTCATTGTTACACTGTATTTAGTGCTCTTCACACCTATCACTGAGTACAGTCCCACCTTTGGTATGTATCTACAGAGGTATATCCGACAACTGTAACAGCCACAGAGACTCCACACTAAACCAATGCTTAATGTTCATAACATGTCCTATGCCAACTGTGTCAAGGCTGTAACTGTGTTTTCTGTTGCTTACATGCTTTGGAGGGGAGGTGTATGGTTGCCATACAAGGAACTGTTAGATCCCACTGTGTACCTCCTGCATATCCGAGAAAGGTCTAGCGCAAGAAGTACCTGTTCTACACACCTACACCTTGACTGTGGTATAAACATGACATGCTAGAAAAACAGGTATGTAACCCAGAGACTACACCCTATATGTAACAGGCTCATCATTCATGTGAAGCACACTTCCACTGTAATGCACATCATGTGCAAGTTACACAATGGGATGTGGAACAAGGCAATTATAACTGGTTTAGGACACATGCGTCTAATGGACACAGGGAAATTATAGATGGTTCATCTCCCATGCTACAGCTTGTAGATGTGTTAGCTCCCAAAACTTTCCTTACACTTATCAAGGATATCAGATCTTGTCAGAGATTATAGATGAATAACTAGGTCGAAAAAACATTGTTCTTGTTAGCCTATTATACACATATGAATCTATGGAGCCATGCAACTATACTGCATTACCTTTCTGAAGACATTTTCCATCTGTGCTGATATTCCATCCTGTGTCCTGATGTCTATGGGTTTATTGTACCTGTGTACCCATAGGTGTATCCTACACAACCTGAAACTGAAACATAAACAGTTCAATGAGACACCTGTCATTGTGTACATATACAGCCATTGGAACATCATCCAACATAATGTACACAAAATAATATGGTTTACTCATTACAAATGGCAGCATACCATATCTGTCAGTGACCAGTACAAGTGACATATCAAAGGCAACAATAGATGAAACAAATACATAGTAATTTATATAGTCACCCTGTGGATCAGTTACACACAGTAGCTTCATTTCCCTGCATGGATGACAATGATGACAGGGATGTGGCACAGGTATCATCACTTGCACAGGGTGTTTTGTGGTGGTGTAGGAGGCCTAGGCTGACCCAGCAGGTTGGCAAGCATGTATGTGAGTCAGGAAGGGAAGCAGGCAAGATGGACCATGGAAATGTGGTGTGTGTGAATGTAGATCACCTGATTGTGGCAGTGGTGTGTGAGTGTATGCATGAACACAGTAACGCTGTGTGCTAGCCCTATGTGTCTGTATGTTGGACAGCTGTGAGCAGTGCATGGAAGAGCTGACAGTTCACCGTCTTTGCCTCCGAACATGGAAACTGGCTCTGCCAGGAGATGCACTGGCACCTCTATGCCCAAGGTCAGAAGCAGGGCTACTACCTGAGGGTGACTGCTGTCTGCTGGGACAGTGTCCTCCATGGGAACACCAGGACCATGAGCCCATGGCCTGCCATATCTTTCTGTGGACAGAACACTCCCCTCTGAAGCACTGGACTCTCAGCTGATGTAGCTGCTGACCTACATCCATGGGTCTTATGCTCAACTCCAACCAGATGTTCCAACACAGACAATGCGCGTCCCAAGGCAGATAGTGTGCCATCTGACTGAGACCATCATCTTTCCACTGCATCAGTCAACTGATCCAGGATATCAGCAACACGGTGGAGGCAATCACAGATCTCAGACTGTACTTCATCCATAACCCTGAGCATTCATCTGGAGTTCCTTTTCAAATGTGCCTATGCCTCCATGAAGGCCTTAAACATATGCCAAGTGACACATGATGAGACACCTGCAACAGGTGGTGGAGGGACAGCAGGTCTTCTATGAGCACCCCTACTGATTCGCCTGTGTGGAACCTTGCCAACACTTTGGCTATGGCCAGTATCAACACTCACTGCAGCCATAGTAGCTACACTTTCCTGTTCAATGTCCCCGTACTCTGACTGGCCAATATCTGTTGGCTCAGGGGGCTGGGTATACATAGGCATACTGAATGTGTATGGTGATAATGAGGGCAGAAGAGGGATGTCAACCTCTGTGACAGATTCAGCCCCTGCAACCCCCACCTGTGCCTCACTTTGCCCACCATCATCATCAGAGTCTGATGAGACACTGACATCAGGTTGTGAAGGGACAACTCCTGTGGTCACCTGAGATAAAAATGGAAAAGCAGTACATTAATACCTGCACTACTATGTTCTGCAGTACTATGTTGCAATATATGTTAAGCTGTATACACTGCTGTTACTATTACAGACTTGTTTAACCACCAACATCATACAGTAGGACATTCTTTTCTAACAAACTTCTATTGTTCTTGTAAATAAAAGCTCTTTACACAGGAATCTCATGGGCAACAATGATGTACACTGTTGACATTTGGCAAAACTCTGTAAAGCTGACACATATGGCAGTCTGCAATGTCCTGACAATACTGTGAAATCTATCAGTGTGCTCACACCTGCAAAGCATAGGTATGAGTCTAAACTGTGTACAGTCAGAAAATATCTGTGCAGTTGGAAATCATGCAGACAGTACATCAATGCAGCCAGCAGGCCTGGAATAACACTTTAGTGAATACATTGCACTAAATCTATATCTCTAACAAAACAGTGTTGTGCATACCAGGAGCAGGAGCACAGCCTTGTCTTGTTCCTGATGGTCCTGTGAAATTTTAAGGGAGAGGTAATATAAACAGCACCACATGTTGCCTATAATAGGGTATTACTTCCAAAGATCTCACAGTTACAGTAACTACTATGTTAATTGGTATGTTGGTCACAATCTGAGCATGACATTGAAAGTGCCACTCACCTCCTTCCCTCCCAAACAAATACACATGATACCCAATAATATTATGTACACCTTGACACACTGAATGCTACAGTATTCCAATGCTGATTCAACTAAGCATAATTGGGCATTCCTCTTGCATAGAAATGGTGACACCCACATCCACAACATACTGTGTGATGGATACATGGGAGCTGTACTGTGTTCCTAGGTTCACCAGGAATTCCTCAGTGGCTGACAGTAGTTGTTCTGCCGCAGGCCCTCCACCAGTGTCACCTTTATCCCTGGCCACATCCACTGCTCTTCTGCGTGCGGTGCTGATCATATCAGTGGCATGGTGTCCACATGCTCTTGTGTCCTGCTCTGGTGACTGTTAGCATTCACATCATGGACCAGGTCAGCCCACAATGCTGCCCACTCTTCCCTGTTTGCTCTCCACCTGGACAGCAGATGTTGATGGTGTTGATGCAACACCTCCAGGATGATTTCATTTTCAGCATTTGTAAAATGGCCCTGGTGTCATGGATGCATATTTCCTGAAAGACAAGAAAATGGGAACACATGTCAGGATGACATATGTGGGAGTACAGTATGTAGGGATACATCAATAAAGGATGGATAGCAGTATTCACTGCTGGATTACGTATGTCGTACTTGACCGTGTGTAAAGACACAAAGGGTGCGGATGCAAGTAGGATAGCAGCAATAGTTAGCTATTCCTGTTTGTGCCATGATGGATACTGATGTATGATCACACACCCAACATAGAAGTCCATTGTAGTGTGGCCCCTAGGGCTAACCTCCCCTATAATATATGAAAACAACTGTGGCAAATAAATAACAGTGTACTATTACAACTATCAAGGGAAATTTCCAGGAGACCCGCATACCTAATTACCACAAAGTATTCTACCCTTACTGTACTCTAGTTCCTCTGTAGGTGTAACACACATGGAGATCAATGACATGTCATCATTATAGTTCTAAGAAAGGCTTAATACTGTAATCCCCATTCCCCCTAAGTATATTCAAACATATGCATCATGTTGGAAACAAAATGGTTACATACCTGATGCAATATAATACTCCTCTGTTGAAAGGTACAGATCTATAAATGTTGTGCCAATGAGTTCACCCTTCAAAGTACCTCTCATACACAAGGGTTCTCCTACCTTAATGTTTACCTTTTTAACATGGATCTCATTAGCAAGTGATTGCCTCTGAGCCAATCTGTACTTTTGGAATACTAACTGCAGCCTACACAGCTGATCTGCAGTATAATCAGCCAATCCTATGCACCCATTAGACAAGATATAAGGCCTCAATGTAGATTGCAAGTCCTTTCTCTTATGTTGGGGTGGAAATTACTAGAGTAAAGATACTACAGTATTTGCAGAGAGAATGTCTGTAGCAGCTACTTTTTACATACAGATGTATGTGCTACAGACTTCAGCTGATGATGCAGACAGCAGGCATAGGCAGAGAGGATAAACACTCTGCAGGACAACAAGCTAGCCAGATGGAGGGAACCCATCTCACTGTAAATTAGGTTATGTGTTCAAGATAAATATGTTAGCCAAAGCTATCAGTAACATCATAAAAGACAAAATGCTTGGTGTGTCCTAGTAAAAGGTAAGGGTTACATTAACCATTATGTCACACAGTTGGGCAACTGCCATGTCATAGGTTCATAGGTTCGTAGGTTCATAGGTAAGTACTAGGCTATCTGCCCAAGGGCATTTATAAGTCTAGCCAGAATGTGTTGGCTTTCGCCACCCCTTATATTGATTCCCTGTGCCTCTGTCCAGCAGAGCCACTGCAGTAATCCCCGGGGTAAATTTTCTGTTTCCCATCCACCCGTCAAGGTTTCTCTTGAAGAGTGTTAGTGAGGGGCTCTGCCTGATGTATATTGGAATCCTGTTCCAAAGCATGGGGAGTCTTTGGGAAAGGAATCTATCCCTCCAGCATGTCCTATTTATCATTGTGGTGAGGTTTATATCCTACCAGCGTCCCAGAGTTATATCATGTGTTATGTCATGATAGTCCTCTGTTACGTGTGTGCTGGCAATCCTTGCATCTAGCACATCTTCCATATATGTATGTTACTTGTGTAACTGTGGTTGTCTGTAATATCACTAGAAAATCATTGTGGGCTGCAGTCTGATATTACTGGGCCACAATTTCAGTACACACTGTGAAATCCTCTGGGAAGTCAATATAATGCATGATCTGACATTCTCTGCACTTTCTAGTGTTGTAATAGGAGTAGTTAAGAGTGGCCCTATCTGTAGGCCTTTGACTTGTATTATTTAAAGCAGACATGCCATCTCTACTGCTTTGTCTGATAAAACAGTGATGAGAGACATATACATATCACAATTTATAATGTTGATGTCCACATACATGTATTTTCAATGCTAGACCCAGCTGTAGTTGAACCCAGGACCATGTGTACCAAAAACTAATATTCTCAATGCATTTTACATAATGAGCTACATAATCACTGTTACAACAGGTGCATTTCTACATGTTGTAGATATCATTCCACGGATATCTGCTGTTACATACCTCACTATTCATCTATTATTATGTGTATGGCTTTAGAGTGCTGTATTTGTCTACCAGAGACCCAGTTAAAATCCTATTTTTCCATTAATGTTTTAGCAAGTATATTTTTACATGCTGTACATATACTTGCAAGGTTACCTGCTATTAGATACCTCACTTACATTTATTCTTATGTGTACGGCTTTATACTGATGTATTTCTGTCCTAGAGTCCCAATTACAGTATTATTTTTCTCGTACTCTTTTAGCTGATTTGCACAATGTGGCATGATGTGCAGCATCACTTAAATATGCTTGATGATGGGAACTTGAGGGTCACTATGTTTTGAGTAAAACAGCTGTGTTAATTAGCAGCTGTGTGATGTGGTGGCTTGATCCACTCTTCTGAAGATGCTGTTGTCCTGGGTTCTAAATAGGGAGCAGGTGTATATTTTGCATGTCTTTTCCAACACATACATCAATTTAGAGCTATTTAGCATAGCTAAGCAACACAGTGTGGCACACTGGTCCATGTCACTCAAAAAATCTTTAAAGAAATGAAAAATGGGGAGATAGGACAGTGGTGAAAAGGGGTGCAAGCAAACACATTGACAGGCAGGTAAGTATGTGCAGGAAGGGTGTAGGACAGAACCATAGTTAGGCATTTCTTCTACAGCAACAACTGTGCACTTTAACATATTTTTAGCTGAATTTGGACTGTTACCTCCCGATTAAGGGGTGAGGACAACAGAAGTACATTGTCATGCCAATTGGACTACATGAAGTGTGTCCAGTGGACACATTTGTGAAACGGAGAGCTATGTATGGATCAATATTTTTTTAGAGGGTGCAGGTACCTATTTTTTTAAGGTGAGAGTGGAATGTTGGAGTAGGGGCATAAGTACATGTGGGGGAGGAAAGTTGGGAAGGTGAGGAAGATTTTGCAGACAGACAAGACAGCAGACAGCGTTGGTGTGTGACACAAGAGGGGGTAAACACCTTGGTTGGTTAGGATGTTGTGGAGTCCCAGTCCCATGGACATCAGACATGGTAGTAGTGTGACTCAACTCCTCACCCATGGAACTGTCAGCACTGCTCCTTCACTGCTCCTGTGGAGGCAGTGGTTGACGCCAGTGCACGCGGTAAGGCTGCTGCACCAGGATGGACAGCATGCACTCCATCTGGTGAGTTCGGAGCAGCAGGCCACTCATACCTAGCAGTTCCTCACTGGTGACATAATCATCCCCTTCATCTCCACTCCCAGAGGGGGGAACCAACCCCAGCCACTGGGGCACAACTAACTGACACTGTTGCTAGTGCAGGGGCAGCAGAGGGGGCTCCACCAGATGTGCTGGGCCCCTGTGCCATGGCTGGTTAGCCAAGGTAGGTGAATCATCAGGAACTGGCCTACCTTGTTGTGCTGTAGAAAATAAATATAAACATAAGGCAAGAATAAACATAACCATACAGATGTTAGTATTAACATTACGGAACATATTAATAATTAATCAAATGAAATATGATGAATTTATAAGAAAGAAAACAACAAGTAATGTTTGTAACATTATTTTAACAGCAAACCAATATGAAATTATACATAAGGCCAACATAAGAGGTTGTTACAAAAATATATATGAATATGAAATCATAATAATAAATGACATGAATAAATTAAGGAAGAGAAGGGTTGGGGTGAGAGAGAAAAAAATACCATTAGTAACTTCACATGTAAAATTACTACACAGACTGTTACTATTTACTTCTTCATATGTACAATTTCAGTTATGAGTACAGTGAATGCTACTAATGTAAAGATGATGCCACATGTACATAGCTCTCAACCTGTTACCATGGGACACTATGGGCCAAGCTGTAACACATGGTGGTACAGAGGCACAACTACAGGGAAAGGTTGCACATAGTGTGCCCATGCATTAGTAGCAAGGGTTTCTATTACATTATCGAAAGATAACGTAATCGAATGCTCAGAACTTCTAAATGGCCGCATTTCAAAGATCGTATTGTGGGATTGCAGTATGGTGAAGATTGGGATATTTGCCCTTTCCTCACTGTGGTGCGATCTCGGAGTTGGAATACATATTTAGCGGGGGGGGGTGTAGGGGGAGCAGCCCTCCACAATAAAAGTTTCGATATGCGTCGATTTCGAAGTTCTGAGCATTCGATTATGTTATTTTTCGATAATGTAATATGAACCCTAGTAGCAAGGTGTTCTGATAATGGATTTGCCAATAAATTGCATTCCAAGTTATGTCATTTATGTGCTAATCAAGGTCCGCACATATGGGGTATTAGTCATTACATTCCATAAAATCAAGACAGTTGAGAGGTATGTTCATGTACACTAAGTAGACTAGACAGCTGGTGATTTCATAGCTGGCTGCCATTGGATTAGAACCCACAAGATGTGACTACAGGGAAAATGTTCACTTAATTTAACAGTTGACTGGTGTCAGTTTAGAACACACATGCAGTGAATACAGGAATAATGCTCACTTATTTGGAAAGATTACTTATCAAAACACAATCCTGCTTTAAACTCTATTGATAATGTTCCTTAAAATCTGGCATTTATACACATGGATATCTGCACAGGACTTCAACTACCTTAGCCATATATGTTCCTCACCTGGGTGGAATATACGGCATTCTTTCAGATGAAATGGCCAGAACACAGGCTTGAACCTTACTGTGGGTATTGCACTACATTTACTTCAGACAGTTTTTTCTGCAGTCTTTATTCATTTACTTTTTACAGTTGACTGGTCTCATATTAGGGAACACATGCAGTAAATGCAGGATTATACAATGACCCTCCATTAATATTCCAAAACGTTCACTCTGATTGGTCAGCGTGCACGTTGTAAATCAGACATACTAATGGAAAAAGGTCCGGTTGCCCGGACTTTTTCTATTAGTATGTCTTTTTTTACAGCAACGGAGAACGCAAGATCTCCGTTGCTTTTTGGACACTGTCTCTCTATGTTAAAGGAGTTTAACATAGCGAGACAGCTTTAAAAAACGTAACAGAGATCTTCCTTTCTCCATTGCTTTTTTTAAAGCTGTCTCGCTATGTTAAACGGGTTTAACATAGCGAGGCAGCTTTAAAAAAAGCAACAGAGAGTCTCTGTTGCTTTTATTAAAGCTATCTCACTATGTTAAACTCCTTTAACATATCGTGACACTTTGTAAAAAGCAATGGAGATCTTGCTTTCTCCGTTGCTTCCAACCACAGCTCTGATGTACTGCGTAAGCATACGCATGCACAGTACATCAGAACTGCAGCAGAATATCAGACAGCTGCGGAAGGGCAGCAAGGAGGCATTATACAATGCCATTATTTAAGAAAAATAAGTATTTTTTTTCTTAAATAATGTCATTGTATAATAGCAATACCCACTTCTGGTAATGCTGGATTTACCCACGGTTGTCTTTGTTTGGCCACTCGGGCTTCGACCTCGTGACCAAACCACAACAACTGTGGGTAAATCCAGCATTACCCACACCCAAGCATGGGTTATTGCTATAATAGTGTACACTTATTTGAAACCATTACATATCACAGCACCATCAACCTTTAAAATCTCTTGATTACTGTTGCTTCAAGTCTGGCATGTACAACATGGATAGTCATGTAAGACTTCTAAGAAATAACCCATATACCCTCACCAGTAATTGAATGCAATCTATAGCATATTTCATAGAATGAGCAGACCAGAGCAGTGACTGTTAATCCGGGTGGACCCCAACACCAACTGATGTTTGGAAGCCATACTACACAGTAATGCAAGTTTACTTGCTTTAACTTGGTTTTCCATTTCAGGTAGGCAGTGATACATTAATAAACCTATTACATGTCCCAGGTATTTCATACCTGACTGTTAAGACTGCTGACTCCGCAAATAATTTATTATAGAAGTATGTTATGCAATAGGTTATTACTTTGATATTTCCCTACTTACCACACTCATTCCTTTCTGGCCAGGCACCTTGCATGGGACTGGACATTGCGAGCCCTCTCATCTGCAGCTGTTGTAAGAGAAGCAAACCATTATGCATGCCAGTTTTGCACAGATTCAGCTCGTACTTTTCAAAACTACTGCCAAAGATACTTATATATCTGTGGGGTCTGCCCAGCCCAGCTTCTTGGACCCAGGTGTCCAAGGTTCCCTTCTTTCTACACTTCAGGTCATTGTAGTGGTGACAACACTACTCACCAGTGCATGGGGAATACCAGTAGCACTGGTAAATTCCCTAGCCAACCAATCCCAGGCTTCAGACTTACCCTGCAGCAGCTGGGGTTCATAGTTCTTCACCAGGAGTCCAACAAACACTTTAGACTCCTGCACACCCCATCTCTGCAACCAAAAGCGTACTCCCTCTCCTATACCACCAGGCATATTGGCAGCCAAGTGAAGACTCCAATGAATGGTGTGAAATTAATACGGATCGAAAAGATCAAACTAGGAATACCAAACCATGACAAGGAAACCACTTGCTGCTTGAAACCACTCGTTTATTGAGTCAAAACACAATGTTTAGCGCTCTAATTCCTCTGGTAGGAACTTCATCAGAACAATGTTAAAACACAAAACAACTATTTAAATATACTGTTACAACCAATGAGAATCAAATTAAAAATCACATGGCTGTAGAAAAATAAGTCACATGACTGTATAAAAAGAGAATCACATAACTGTATAAAAGACTTCCACTAAATAACATAAATCTTAAGTTTTAAAACTGGTGCAAGTGAGCACCCATCATTTAAACTAGGTGCAGACATGGCATCCAAACAGATTTGCCACTTTAATTCTTGTTGACTTAAATATTCATTAATGATTTTCCCTTGTGTATCCTTTTTGACCTGTTGAATAACCATAAACCCAAAAGTATGTGTAGGATTAACACTGATGTGTCTGAACAAAGCATTGGTGGTCCTCTCTTTTCTAATGTCCAAATTGTGTTCATAAATACGGTTCCTTAATCTACAGGAGGTTTTGCCTAGATAAAATGAGGGTCAGTGTTGACACTGAGCTAGGTAAACCACTTGTGAAGTAGTGCAGTAGTAATGTCCAACAGTTTTATAGATTTTACTCATTATGCAAAAAGTGTCAGCCTCAAAAATGTACCTACACTGTGGACAATTCCCACATTTAAAAGTACCCCTCCTTTTCAAGCTACTTCCTACTGTTCTATTTTCAAGTAGTTGTTTTAAAGCTCTATCTTTACTGTAGGGAATAGTGGGCCTCGGATCAAATTTTGCTAACATAGAAGAATAAGAAATAAGAACTGGCCAATTTTGAGTTAACACTGTAGCTATTCTAGGGCTGTCCAAATTATAAGTAGTAATAAATGTATGTCTCATACTTGGAGTGACATTATTATTAACTCTGGGGAAGAGGATGGATCCTTGCTCCTCAGTCCTGACCAAAATAGGTCTGTATACTCCCAGATTTCTTTTTGTAATTACTTCTGATTGTAAATTCAATAACAAACCTAATGGATAATCCCTGTTCAAAAACATTTGAATAAGTTTGTTAGTTTTAGTTTTAAAAGTATCATATTCTGAAATCATTCTAGCAAGTCTGACTAATTGACCCTTAACCACAGATCTCTTTTGATGCTGTGGATGACAGCTGGAATAATGCAAATAGCTGTTTGAGAAGGTGGGCTTACAAAAAATAGTGGAGACATAACAATCCGGACTGTCATTTTTACTCACTAACACATCCAAAAAGGAAATCTGATTAAAATCATAATTACAAGTGAATTGCAAAACTTCAACAGTGTTATTAATGTATGTCAAAAATTAATTTGTTTTTTCTTCTGTATCTGTCCATAACAAAGAGATGTCATCCAAAAATCAAATATATAAAGCCCAACAAGTGTTAAAATTACTGTTAAAAATAAAATTGTCTTCCCATTCAGCCATTACTAAGTTAGCAAAGATGGGTGCATAGGCTGCACCCATGGCAACCCTGGGCACCTGACTGAAATATTGGCCCTCAAAGAAAAGAAAACTGTACTTTAAAACAATTTCCATTAAAGTAGTCATAGGACTGTGTATAAATTGTGCACATCAATGGTCACAAAAAATATCTGAATTATATTCAATTTCACCTAAAAGTTGTAAAGAATGCCAAGAGTTCATACAAATATGCTGCACATTGGATAAATGTGTTTTAGTAACTAAATCCAAGTACTTAGCAATAAAACAGGTTTTACACCTTTTGGCATCCACAATTGGCCTAAATGGAGGTTTTTCCATATTCTTATGTAATTTAGGTATGCCATAAAATTAGCTACCGCAGGTTTATCATTTAACATAAATTTATATTCCTTTTTAAGAATGGAACCTTCCATCTATAGGTGAAACAGTAAGGCATCAAGTTTACCATATGCAATATTAATTTCATTAACAGAAGAAATATCATAATCATCAGTCAATAATATTTTAATGCATAGTACTAACATAATCAATTTGATTCATTATTATTGAGCCACTGTCTTTATCAGGCTTCATAATTCTTATTTTTGTATCTTTTGTAAGTTCACTTAACAACACATTTTCCTGTTTACTTAAATTAGCTTGGTAATCATGATACTTGTCATTACAAACATTTCTAAAATGCACCTCACAAACTCGTTCAAAATTAGCTAAAGATGGCTGAAAAGGTGGATTAAACAAATGGAAATGATGCAATGAAACATTCAATGGTAAATTAGTATTATTAAACCACATAGATAAATTCAGTTTGCGTACAAACTACTTAAGGTCAATAATAAGGGTAGAAATATCCTATATATACTTTTGGGTTTATGGTTGTTCAGCAAGTCAAAAAGGATGCACAAGGGAAAATCATTGATGAAGATTTGACTCAACAAGAATTAAAGTGGCAAATCCATTTGGATGCCATGTCTCCACCCAGTTTAAATGAGTGCTCACTTGCACCAGTTTTAAAACTTAAGAATTATGTTATTTAGTGGAAGTCTTTTATAGGGTTACATGATTTCTTTTAATACAGTCATGTGATTTTTAATTTGATTCTCATTGGTTGTAGTAGTATATTTAAATAGTTGTTTTGTGTTTTAACATTGTTCTGATGAAGTTCCTACCAGAGGAATGAAAGTGCTAAACCTTGTGTTTTGACTCAATAAATGAGTGGTTTCAAGCAGCAAGTGGTTACCTTGTTATGGAATGGTGTGAAATTCCCACTTATTGGCCTTTATATAGGCTGCATTCCACCCTTAAATGTCATACTGTAACTTTTAAAAAAGTGCTGCATTGCTTAGCATTGCACAAACTCGCATGACCGTGTTTAAGCAGAGCTTAGCAATGCACAAACAGGAATAGACTGTTGATCATGTGTAATCGGTGCTTAGCATCATGCAGTTTTTCTAAATGTAATGATTTTTTATTTTAAATTAAACTGACATTTCAGTCACCTGATACATTTTCACAGCAATAAATTTAAAAGGTATGATTGCTCACGACTCAAACCTGGGACCTACTACACTGTAGGTTGTCACACAACCTATCTAGCCACTTGGATAGTAAAGGAAATTAGTATATCTTCACATATACTACTAAGGTGCCTGTTAGCATGACACGCAAACAAGCAGGGGAAAAAAAGTACAATTGATTACATCTAGTTTCTATTTTTAGATATATATAGCAGATGTCTGCTGTGCATGTATAAGCACTGTTTGGCATCTCTAAGCACTGTCCCATGCAGCAGAAACAAGCAGAATAAAACAACTAATACAGTGGATTACATCTGGTTTCTATTCTAAGATATATAGCAGATTTAAAAAAAAAAACTTTTATTTTCCTGTTTTTACCATCTGCCCAGGATTTTTCTGGACAGAACGCAAGTACGGGACATCCTCTACACTATAGATAGATAGATATATCTACATATACATATACATGGATGGCACAGTGGTGCAGTGGTAGTGTTGTTGCCTCACAGCAAGAGGTTCTCCCATTCAGTTCTCGGTCGGGGTGCCTTTGGTGTGGAATCTGCATGTCATTCCTGCATTCGTGTGGGTTTCCTCTGGGTGCTCCGGTTTCCTCCCATATCACAAAGACATGCATCTAGAGCATTTCTCCCTGGGCCTCTGCTGAAAATTGGCTTCTTTCCAAGTCGGACTTTCCCAACAAGCAAATGTTAAATAAATAAAATATTGCTTGCACAGATTCAATATCCGTGTTACTCTGATCTCCCTCAGCAGCGTGCCATGATTAATATGCATGGGTATATTCTGTGAAGGCTCTACATGGAGCCTACACAGATTTTATTGAATCCTGGGAAGGTTTTTTTTTTAATATTTTCATCTTCTTAAAAGAGTGATCTAAGTTGTTAAATTGGAATAATGAGAGTTCAAGGTAGTTTGTCAATAAAGCAGATGTAGCAGTAGGACTGTCCAAGCTGATTCACTATTTTTCTCTAAATTAATTGGAATTTATTATTTTTCTAAGCACAGAAGTAATATGGTTTTGGTTTCTTTGCTCCTATGGTTAAGATGAATAGGGTCAATAGTGCACTGTCATCATTTGTATGAAGAAAGTAAAGGAGGAATTTATTCTAACTCTACCTGTAGGTATGAGAAAGAAAGCTAAATGTCATGGTGGAAAGTGGTAAGGTTGCATGAATGGTGATTGGTATTATTTCAGCAGCTTTTCCTTTGGTGGTAAATTATTTTATCTTGTCCTGCGAAATGCACATCACTGCCCCTCCCTACAAAGGGCTAAGTCTGCAGGTAATATTTACAGTAGTTTGACAGTGTATTTTGAAAAGACTTTATAGTGACAATGGCATGCAAATACTAGTCAAGGGATAAGCATGGTTATGCCAGGGGCACACTAGACTTGCATCATTGGATGGCTAGTGATAGAATAATAGATGGGCATTGATGTTGCCACTTATTAAACCAGTGTGGATGAATAAAAGACTGAGGAAGCATTTAGGCCTTGGTACAAGTGCAGTGGGATATGTGTAAATTTGTATGTTGTTGAGATTAATTATGGTTAAAGAATTTCTATTTGCTAGTTTTTGGGGAGTCAAAAATTATTGTGAAGTGGTTGGTAGATAATCAGTAGCATAATTCAAGGAAAGCTTTTTAAGTTTATTTTGACTACGAAATGTGAAAGAACAAGTAATATGCAATGTGATGTCATCAGTGTAGGATGTAATTAATGAAGGGTGAATAGTGGTAGAAATATTGTTTATAAATAAAGAGAACAATCTCGTGCCAAGCCTTAATCCCTGGGGGACATCAAACTGAATGCCCCTTTTTTCAGTTACTAGTCTGCCAGAATGAAGTTTGAATGTTTTTGAGTTAAATAGCTGTTGAAACAGGTTATAGTATTTTGGCCAAAATGTGCTTCAAACTGATTTTGCAAAATGTGATGATCTGCACTTTCAAATGTTCTAATAAGGGCAATCAATTCTGAAACTATAAACCAGTCTTTCTCCATGACTGCTAAATATCTTACGTGTATAACAGTCGTAGTGCTGTAAGTATGGCATGCCTGGGTCTAAAATTATGTTGGGAGTCAGTAAGCATCCTATGCTTATTAAGATGTTCTAATGGTTGCTCATATACATTGTTTTAATATATTTTTAATAAAATTGAGTATTTCAAGTCTGGAGCAAAGAATGTCGATGCTTTTTAGGGATAGGAATAATTAGACAAGTGTGAACTATGGCAGGGCTATTCAGGAAGTTAAAGTGATGTTGAAGTTGTGTGTGAGTGGTTTAGCCATTCAGGTAGCATGCAGCCACAGAAAAGATGAGCAAATAACTCTTCTGATTGGACTTTTGATTTTTTTCTTTCCATTTTCCTGCCGTTCTTTAACAGTCTAGAAAGTGACCACTTAGTGTTAGAATTAGAATGCAGGGTTAAAACTTTGAGAAGATGAAGGAAGTGGTTGGTGAGTTTGATTCCCTGAACCTACTCCAACTACAAACACTACCCCTACCTTCTCCCTCAAGCCAGTGCCTACCAGTTATATCAAAACCTTACTCTCCAAACTAAAACCATGCTCAGTATCAACTGACATCCCCACATCTTTTTTTCAGCTTGCAGCTGACTGTCTTGCTCTTCCTGTATCTATAATAATAAATCGCTCCATCTCTGAGTCTAAAGTTCCTTCCATATGGAAACAATTCTATACCCTTCCTATCCACAAAGGAGGTAACTCCTCAGATATAACCAATTTCAGACCAATTGCTATCCTCTCCCCTTCTCTAAAATACTAGAAAAATGTATACATAGACAAGTCATACAATACCTAATACAGGAAAATCTGCTCACACCCACCCAAAATGGATTCTGTCTAAATATAGTACTACTACAGCCCTAATATCCTTCTTTAACACAATCTCTCTAGCCAGAGATGACCACAATCTTATCTCTTGCCTTTTCCTAGACCTTTCAAAGGCTTTCAACACTGTCTCACCCTCTACTCTTGGAAGAACTATCTAACCTTAACTTCTCCTCTGATACTGTTGCATGGTTCTCTAGTTACCTCACTAATAGGCAGCAATCAGTGAGATGGCAACCTGCGAAATGCACATCACTGCCCCTCCCTACAAAGGGCTAAGTCTGTAGTTAATATTTACAGTAGTTTGACAGTGTATTTTGAAAAGACTTTATAGACAATGGCATGCAAATACTAGTCAAGGGATAAGCATGGTTATGCCAGGGGCACACTAGACTTGCATCATTGGATGGCTAGTGATAGAATAATAGATGGACAGTGATTTTGCCACTTATTAAACCAGTGTGGGTGAATGAAAGACTGAGGAAGCATTTAGGCCTTGGTACAAGTGCAGTGGGATATGTGTAATTTGTATGTTGTTGAGATTAATTATGGCTAAAGAATTTCTATTTGGTAGTTTTTGGGGAGTCAAAAATTATTGTGAAATGGTTGGTAGATAATCAGTAGCATAATTCAAGGAAAGCTTTTTAAGTTTATTTTGACTACGAAATGTGAAAGAACAAGTAATATGCAATGTGATGTCATCCGTGTAGGATGTAATTAATGAAGGGTGAATAGTGGTAGAAATATTGTTTATAAATAAAGAGAACAATCTCGTGCCAAGCCTTAATCCCTGGGGGACATCAAACTGAATGCCCCTTTTTTCAGTTACTAGTCTGCCAGAATGAAGTTTGAATGTTTTTGAGTTAAATAGCTGTTGAAACAGGTTATAGTATTTTGGCCAAAATGTGCTTCAAACTGATTTTGCAAAATGTGATGATCTGCACTTTCAAATGTTCTAATAAGGGCAATCAATTCTGAAACTATAAACCAGTCTTTCTCCATGACTGCTAAATATCTTACGTGTATAAAAGTGGAAGTGCTGTAAGTATGGCATGCCTGGGTCTAAAATTATGTTGGGAGTCAGTAAGCATCCTATGCTTATTAAGATGTTCTAATGGTTGCTCATATACATTGTTTTAATATATTTTTAATAAAATTGAGTATTTCAAGTCTGGAGCAAAGAATGTAGATGCTTTTTAGGGATAGGAATAATTAGACAAGTGTGAACTATGGCAGGGCTATTCAGGAAGTTAAAGTGATGTTGAAGTTGTGTGTGAGTGGTTTAGCCATTCAGGTAGCATGCAGCCATTGAAAAGATGAGCAAATAACTCTTCTGATTGGACTTTTGATTTTTTTCTTTCCATTTTCCTGCCATTCTTTAACAGTCTAGAAAGTGACCACTTAGTGTTAGAATTAGAATGCAGGGTTAAAACTTTGAGAAGATGAAGGAAGTGGTTGGTGAGTTTGATTCCCTGAACCTACTCCAACTACAAACACTACCCCTACCTTCTCCCTCAAGCCAGTGCCTACCAGTTATATCAAAACCTTACTCTCCAAACTAAAACCATGCTCAGTATCAACTGACATCCCCACATCTTTTTTTCAGTTTGCAGCTGACTGTCTTGCTCTTCCTGTATCTATAATAATAAATCGCTCCATCTCTGAGTCTAAAGTTCCTTCCATATGGAAACAATTCTATACCCTTCCTATCCACAAAGGAGGTAACTCCTCAGATATAACCAATTTCAGACCAATTGCTATCCTCTCCCCTTCTCTAAAATACTAGAAAAATGTATACATAGACAGGTCATACAATACCTAATACAGGAAAATCTGCTCACACCAACCCAAAATGGATTCTGTCTAAATATAGTACTACTACAGCCCTAATATCCTTCTTTAACACAATCTCTCTAGCCAGAGATGACCACAATCTTATCTCTTGCCTCTTCCTAGACCTTTCAAAGGCTTTCAACACTGTCTCACCCTCTACTCTTGGAAGAACTATCTAACCTTAACTTCTCCTCTGATACTGTTGCATGGTTCTCTAGTTACCTCACTAATAGGCAGCAATCAGTGAGATGGCAACCTGCACTACCCCCCCCCCACTCCCAGTAAAATTGGGAGTTCCTCAAGGCTCTATACTTAGGCCATTACTTTCTAATGTATTCACTAATGAACTCTATACTTCTTGTCCTCTGTCTTCCCTAATACAATATTCTGATGACTCTACAGTCATCACTATTGCCAACTCTCCCTCTGAACTCTTTTCATCTACTCAGACATCTTTTAACTCAGCTGAAACCTGGCTCTCCAATAACCACCTCATTCTCGACCCTAAGAAAAACAAAACTGTTATTCTTTCTCCCCAAAAATCCTAACCATATAAAATCCACCTTCTTCATACAATCTCTTAATACACTCATTGAGGCTGAATCCATCACAAAACTCTTTGGTTTCACCATAGATGATCAGCTGAAATTCGACCTACATGTTTCCAATTGTATTAACAAGACTCGCCAGAAATTAGGGCTCCTGTATAGAAACAAAATGTTCCTCACAACTGAGGCCAAAGTTTCACTCTCTCATTTCTACCTTCTACCCAGTCTTTTATACAGTTCCCAAATTCTCACAAATATGAACTCCTCAGTCCTGGGCAAACTCCAGGCTACCTACAAGAAGGTAGCCAGATTTGCTGCTCAACAAACTTATAAATCCCATCACTGTCTCTCTCTCTCTCTCTCTAAAACATCTAAACTGGCTCGAAATACCCTATCACCTTCTCCTCTCTCAGCTCTACATCATTCACGTTAACCTATACCTACCTTCCTACTGTCGAGCATTATCCTCCCTCATCTCCTACTATTCTTCTTCTAGACCTCTCCGAAGCTCTACACAAGACCTTCCTCAAGTATATAAACCCGAGACCAAATCAGGGTGCAACATATACAGCTATCACCCAACAACTGCTTGGAATAAACTTCCTGTACAAATCAGGACCCTCATAAATCCTAAACAATTTAAATCAGCCACCAAAGAGTACCTTAAAAGTCTCTGGGCTTGTCACTGTACTCACCCTCCATAAATTAGGAAATACTCAATACTACATCACCTGACAAACTGTTATATTGTAAGAGTCTCTCAAGAATTATGAATTTTTTTGCTATTTTAATTCTTCTGTGTACATATTAATTGTATTGTATTTTAAGTGGAGCTTTTCTCCCCGGGCCTCCCCTGAAAAACCGCTACTCATCTCAGTAAGACATACCCGGTCAACAAAAGTAAAATAAATAATAAAATAATAAATACATGTGTAGAACAGGGAGTTTGCAGACTGTTTCTGCCATTTGTATCATGTGCTTGTGAGGCAGTACGTGCAGATGTGATAATTCCTTTTAATTATTGGAGGCAGTTGGTGTCTCTTGGGGTGAAGCTGCATTATTGTTATTTTTATCTAGTTAGGTTATTTCTTTGACAACTGTTCAAGACAGTCTAGGTTGGCAAACCATTATTACATCTTTTTATCAAACTAGGTTATTTGTTTTGACATCTCTTAAACAACAGTGGTTCCTCAACTTAGACTGCCATTATTTCTAAGGTATGAGAATTTTACCTCCTAACTTTTCAGCTTATGTGTGCACTTAAGGGAGAGGACAGCAGCATAGAGATCAGGAATATTTATTTTTACTTTACCCAAGTCTTTTTTTCTACTTTTTATGAGGACTTTGAGGTTGGATATTATTCAGGGTCTAATGTGCCTTTATGATGTTTGATGACCTTTCAAAAGATTTTGCTTTATAAGTAAATGTTTCTGTGTAAGTTGGTTAATGAGGGAGTTAAGTAAACACAGAGCATGAGTCAAAGTAATGATGGGTTAAGCAAAGGGTATGAACAGAGTTAATCAATTTGCATAGAGTTGACCAGTCAGGTTTTTTTAAGTCATGCAGTACTTGACTCTTTGGGTTCACAGAATTACTTAGAGATTACACTGACTTGGGGGATTTTAGAAGCGTTCGGTGAGAGAGTAGCTTTGACAGTGAGGCAATCAGTGAGCAAGTTAGGAAGACATTTAATTTCTAAAATTATGTGGAATATTAGTAGTTAACTTTAGTCAACTATGATTAATGGTGGCAGGGTTTGTTTTTTGGAGAGAGGTGACTTGCTGGCACAGGTCATTTTGTGAGAGGGAACACTTAGCCATTTCCTGAGTATAAGATCAATATGGAAGTAATGTATAGTAATTATATTATGTCTATTGGTATTTTTTAAATTTTAAGAACTGTGCTTTGAAGTATTTTAGAAGTAGAGTGTCTGTGTGTGGTTTCTCATGGTTAGTTGGACCACATTCCAGCTGGATAGTCTTAACTGTGGTGGGTTTTCCTGCAAGTTTGGTTGTTCTTTTACAATTTTCCTTGACATGCAGCATAGTTTCAACCCAATTCTTAGTCCAGGTTTACTGTTTAAGAAAATAAGGAATGCAGTTTTGGTGAAGGCAATGAGACACATATGGATATTTGTTCATGAATGATTTATACAATACATGTATATATATATATATATATATATATATATATATATATATATATATATATATATATATATATATATGTGTGTGTGTGTGTGTGTGTGTATGTATTTTTTTCCTGTT
The DNA here is from genome assembly GCF_019279795.1 of Protopterus annectens. Classification (NCBI taxonomy): domain Eukaryota; kingdom Metazoa; phylum Chordata; order Ceratodontiformes; family Protopteridae; genus Protopterus; species Protopterus annectens. The sequence goes on along the minus strand of NC_056732.1, from coordinate 621,477,957 downwards.
TACTATCATTATACCTTTTTTCCTAACAAAGCATCTCCTTGGCTATATACGGTGAAAATCCTTTGAGCTTAGATTAAGGACACATCTACAGAGGTTGACAGAAAAGAAACTCTAAGGGAGAGTAATCATAAATGCTATCAGTAAGTAGTACCGGGAAGAAATAAACAGTTAAAAGTATGCAGAATTTTCATTTTGTGATGTCTAAAGTCTCTTTTGCAATTTCATTAGCTGTTTAAGGGTTTTTGTTTAACATCTCTGGCATCCAGTGTCTTTTACCTAACAGAAAAGGTGTTTAATATTGCTGATATATGATTAAACTTTGTACATCATTGACAGATGTTTCCTTACAGAGTGATTGTTTGGAAATCATTTGTGCATTTTTTGGAGCAGATATGGTGAATGCTGAATACCACTTTATGCTATTTTGCTGAGTTTCTCCTTTCCGCACTGTTCTACAGTTGTGAAGTTGGCATATATAAGTTTGAAGGGCTGGCGATGCAGATACTTGCCCCTACAAAACAAAAAAATAAACCTGTTTTCAGACTATGCCATTAGAATGAATGTCACTGAATTGTTTTCATTAGTTGTAATTGCTCATATACCTTTCGTGTGATTCCATTCTTGTCTTACATAGTGAGACACAGAGTATTAAGATGCACACCTCTCAACTCTACAGATTTTCGCAGAATGTCCAGATTTTTGGCTCATATTTTTGGTCTGTTCCTCATAAAATGTGTTGTTTTTTGGCAAATCACTGGGATAATCTGAGGACTGAAGTCACTAAATGACATACATTTTAGTTTCAGACTTCCAATCCTTCAGAAAATGTATGTTAAAACAAACACTGTCACCCTAGCAACTTTCTAAGTTTATAAGAGCAATATTTAAAATATGTCCGTACTTTTGGGCCTTTGTCCCCCCATTTTTGAGCTTTGTCCAGATTTCTTGCACTAAGACGTTGAGAGGTTCAAGATGTCTTTAGAAAGTTATAAACAGAAAATGGTCCCTAAGCAATTTCTCTAAGAATGAAAATGTACAAAAAGTATATATACACTGCCACAGAATGCAGTGCATTTATGGATGATGTTTGCCAACTTAACTTCAAAACTTCAGTTGTATAAAGCTGAAAACATTTTCGATACAACTTGCCTAATCTGAGAAAACTAGCAGACATCAACAGAAGTTTCATCCTCTTAAGCTTTTAGCACTGGACATCCATCTATACTTATGAATTTTATCTGACTCCTAGAATGATCCTGTCAGCACCCGCTGTCATTCATGGACTTTACCAGGCAAGTGCTGGAACTGAAATAAATTGTCAGGCCTTGCTTCCACATCACATGCCCTCCTATGGAGAGCTTAGAATCACCAGTCAGCCTATGCATGTTTTTGTGAGTTGGGGATACTATCTCTAACAGCATCTGCTGATTCATTACAAACTCAACTCTCTCTGAGCACCACTGTCTCACCCTGGAAAAAGTGAAATAGCTACCCATAAAACAAAGATCTAACCTACTTTTAGGATCTCACCTCTACAAACTACTCCAACTCCACACATTTACTTCCATTGCAGCTAGACTTCATGAAAGAAAAACTCCTTTTACACACTGAGACTCTACTCAAAAGCTACACCAATTCTCTTTACCCTTAGAGCCAAACTCCATAGCATTGTACATGCTTTCTCCTCTCAGGCACCTATTCTTTGTTAAGCTGTCCCCATCTGCATTAAGGAAATTAACACATCCCAGATTCAGAATGCAGCTCAAAAAATACTTCCTAATCCTAGTGAAATGCTCCTGCTTCCACACAGAACACATCACCTAACCTATTTCCTTTCAGAGTCTGTTCTCCTCTCTCAAGATTCACTGAAGATTGACCCACTTTAGAAATTAATGTGTATATTATACCTTACACTCTCCTTGATTGTACTTTGCACTGTGCTTATTTTCTGGAACATTTATACAGTTGTTCTATGAATTATTCTAAACTATTATGTTATTAATTACATTTCTGTATTTTTTTGTCTGTGAAGTACTTTGTATTTCACACAGGCTAAGCCTGGAATTGGTAAATATATGCTACCTATACCACCCCTTATACATTAGGTCCTTCAGTTGTATTTGGATTAATTACCATTAGTTTGGGATATAAATACAGTGAAGGATGAACACTTTGTTTGCTCTCCATTTAAATGGATCTGACTTCTCCTGTTGTATAGTTATTTATAAGTCTCTTCTCATCATGTATTTTGTATTATTATGTCTATTGTCTTGGACTCTATATATTCGAGATGTTATAGAGCTGTACATTTATGAAACACCTTCCTATCTAATATTTATTATGTTGATGTTATTATGAAGTGTTCCATCACATTAACACACAGTTTGATTTATTCAAGTTTATCACGACACAAGAGGTCATTGAAGTAATAATATCCTATGTTATATCTTATGGATTTGTTCTTTATACACACGGTTTTTGACGGAATGTCTTCACTTGGTTTTTTATATATATATTAATAATAAATACAAAGTTATATTAATCAAATCTATAATACATTATATAATTAATCATGACTAGTTACAACATCATTGGCACTTGATGATATATATACATATATTATTTACAGCCTTGAAATTTTATATTGGTTATAAAATGTTTTATTTTTGACAGATACTTATTATACACTAACATCGAATCCATTATTATTTATATTTTCATTTTTCACATTTTTTATACTTTTATTTATGCATAAGTACATTTTCACATATTTTTTCATATTGGTATGTTCACTGTGATATATATATGGAATAGATAGTGAATAAAAACTATTATTCATGTTGCAGTTTTCATATGAACGATAGTTTATATCAATTAACATCTAGATAAATATTATTCATATATACAGTTTAGAAAGCATTATAACCATTTAGATTTTACAATGCTTATAAAGCAATTGATTATTATTTTTAGTTAAAAATAGAAAGCTTGATACCTAGTACATCTTTAAATGTTTTGACTAGCCCGTGATATTTGTATTATGAATTTGTTTTTGTATGTCTGAGTACTATCACTTTTATGCTTAATGGTTTTGTGACACATGAAATTGTTTGGTAAAACTATGATAATCGCCAATACATACAGAATTTTACAGAATGATGGCGATTAATGAAATACACTGTTAGAATGAATGTTATGGTGTTAAGCATGCATAATAGTGAGTATGGTAGAATAGTATGGGACTAGAACGGGCTATTCATACGCTCTAAGTAATGGAGCGTTTTAAATGATATGGTATTTTACTTACAATGTATACTTTTTAATTTATGGTTTGAAAAATCTATCTAAATAGGTTGACAGTGTCATATTTTAGTATTCTTTATTGTTTGTTCAAAAGTAATTCTGCTGTTTTAGGCAAGAATAAGACATATACAACTTTAAACAGTGACGCATATAAGAAGCCAATGCATCAATTTGATGAATCATCTGATATATCTTAATGAATTAATTATTTAATTGGCTCATTAAGAGCTCCTATACAAGATATAAAAAGGAATGTTTTAGTGCTGTTTTATACTTGTCTGATGAAGCGTGCTTTTTGGTGGCACGCGAAAGCGCTTACTTTTCCTGGGTTTTAAGAATAAAGCTTTTGCAACTTTCGTGGTGTTTGGTCTACTCGTGTTTCTATATTCTAAACTATTATGTTATTAATTACATTTCTGTATTTTTTTGTCTGTGAAGTACTTTGTATTTCACACAGGCTAAGCCTGGAATTGGTAAATATTGATCAGTGCATTACTCTGGTAAATAAAGAAATAAACTATACTATATTATAAATGTACTTTATTGACTGCAATGATAATCAACAATTTCATCTTAAGGCCTCTGTTATTTTACATAAGATATGCATTACCATGGTTTCTTTAATGAATAAAGAAGTGGTTATAATTTGCTATATTGTCTCATATGGAGTTTATTGTTAATGTATTGAAATTTGTTAAAAGGGCAAATATCTATCTCAGCAGAGTGCTGCCCCCCTGACATCTCAGATGCTCAGGTAAGAGCCGCCCTCTCCAAAGCAAAAAACACAGCATCAATGGGACCAGACAGTGTCTCGGGCTGCGTCCTACATGAACACCAAGAAGAGCTAAACCCATACATAAAACTACTGTTCAATCTCAGCCTTACCACAGGATATGTACCCAAAGAGTGGCGTACAGCAACAGTGGTCCCTCTCCACAAACGGATCCTGGAAACTATCGCCCCATAATCATGACTACCTTGGTCTGCAAAGCTATGGAAAGGATCATCATGGACCTCATAAAAAAAGATATTGGGGACCTGCAGACACTGGATCCTACCCAGTTCAGCTTTGTTAAGGGCAGATCCTGCCTCTTAAACCTGGTCAATTTCTTTGAAACAGTTACCAAGGCCATTGACGTGGGGAAGGTGGTCCACACAGCCTACCTGGACCTCGCAAAAGCCTTTGTTACAATACCCCACTCGAGCATTATAGATAAGCTCACCAACTTAAATATAAACCCCTATGTCACTAGATGGGTTGCAAACTGGCTCAAGGACAGAACCGACATGGTTAGAATTGCTGGAGCCATGTCAGACTCCAAACCAGTTGCAAGTGGCGCCCCACAAGGCTCAGTCCTGGGACCTCTCCTGTTCAGTATATATTTCTTGGAGGTACAGGCCAACACGGAAAGACTGTGGCTGACCAAGTTCGCAGATGACTGCAAACTAATCGACTCTCCAGCCGACACAAGCATCCTCCAAAAGGGCCTCATAGAAACAGACAACTGGTGCCACAGCCATGGCCTCAAGCTAAACGCCAAGAAGTGTATAGTCATCCCCTTTGGCAAAAACAAAGTGCCCACAAATTACCACATAGGTGGTAATCCATTAAGTATGGAAGAAGTAATTAGGGACCTGGGGACCCAAGTTGATAGCAATCTCTCATTTGACAACCACGTGGCCGAAGTGGTTAGAAAAACATTTTATATAGCCCACCTAATCATGAAGGGATTCACATCTAGATCAGGGGAGGTCATCATGCCTCTTTACTCATCCCTCATCAGGCCCATAATTGAGTACAATGCCCCTTTTGGGATGTACCTTACCAGACACCTGCAGCAACTGGAAAGACCCCAAAAGTACCTCACCAAGAGGATCAAAGGGCTCACACAGATGCCATATGCTGCCCGGTTAAAGAAACTCTAGCTCTACTCAGTGGCATACCACCTGCTCAGAGGCGATCTGTGCCTGACATATAAAGCCATATCCAACCCAGAATTAATGGACATGCTGCACCTCAGAAAATCCAAATCCCATCGAGCTACGTGCTCGAGAGACTTGAACCTCAGCACTGAAATAAATAGGACATGCTGGAGGGACAGATTCATAACCCAAAGGCTCCCTTCACTCTGGAATAAAATCCCAGTCCAGGTTAGGCAGAGTCCCTCATTGACTCTCTTCAAGAGGAATCTTGATGAGTGGATGGGAGATAGTAGGTTTACCCCGGGTATCACTTCTGTGCCACTTGTTAGACAGAGACACAGTATACTAACCTTGAAAAAGGGCATAGAAAAATTAATTTAAAATGGGTGGCGAAAGCCAAACACACTCTGGCTAGGCTTATAAATGCCCTAGGGCAGATAGCCTAGTATGATCCTATGAACCTATGAACCTATGATACATGATCTGGTCCAGATACCCTTTTCTGTCACTGCATCAGTAAAGAGTGTGAAGTAGTAATATCTAATGTAAGGAAAAGAGTCCTTCCAATGAAATGGAGCACAAAAAGGAAATGGTTAAAGGAAGCAGTATGTGCCTCACCTTGAAAATATTAATCCTTAACTGATTTAACTGAGATCAAACATATTGTAGTTGCCAAGGATGAAAAGGAGTGACAAAATGAGAACAAGAATCCTCAAAATTCCAGAACAGGGATGGCATTGACAAGATGGCTAATTGAGAGCAGCAACTGGTGGCTCTGTGACTGAAAACTTCTGTCAGACAGAAAAATGTAATAAAAAATTAAAATTTGAAGATACTTGCTAGCTAATTTTATTCATTAATAGTCAGGGAAAGATTTACAACTTCAAGTAGTTTTTCTGTTTGAATTTCAGCTGTTTAGTTAAGAGAGAAGAAACTTCAATATGAGTCACTTGAATTTCAGTTATTTGGTTAAGAGAGAAGAAACATCAATAAGATTCACTCAAGAAATGGTACACAGGATTCTTGTGTTGAAAAAGACATTCAGTCAATAGTGTCTATTATACATGATATATTACTTAAAATAGACAAACTGGATACAAAACTAGAATGTTTCAAAGAAGGGACCAGAAAGAGGATAGAACTCTTTGAAGCTATTATGAAACAACAAGGGGAACAAATCAGCAGTATGGAAGATATTTTGAATGATCATGAAATTAGAATAACTCAAAGTGAGTATCAAACTGATTTTCCTTGAAAACATAATAACTAGCTCATAGAAAAACTCAATTTATAAAATAAACTGAGACAAAATAACATTAGAATCTATGGTATAACTGAAAAGCACAAGGGAGACAATATGATAAACTTCTTAACTATCTGTCTACATAAAACATTAAATCTACCTTAAACTTTATTTTTTTTAATTGAAAGAGTGCATAGATCCATGGGAGCTCATTCTAAGAAGGTAGATGCACCACTCTGTTCAATTATAGTCAAGTTCATGTCTAGTTTAGAAAAAGATCGAATATTAAAAGCAGCATGGTCCAGTCCACCTGTTAAAACAATGACTATTCCAGTAATGAGTAAAAGAAAATCCTGTTTACAACTAATCAATGAACTAAAAAAAGAAAAATATTAAAACCACGTAGGTGTTTACAGGAAAGATCAAATTATTCCTTTCTGAAGAAACCAAAATATTTAACATGCTGAAGTATGTATCCGCTTTTAATAACAACAATAATATTATAATACTGAAGAAATGGAGTGGAACCATATATCTCTGAAGAGAGAGAGTGAAGTGAATTCTTGGAAAACTACTTCTAAAACTAAAAACTCTAAAAATAAATTACTCTTATTCACTGATTTCTTGACTATTATTTTCTGAAACAATATATTTGCCTTTTAAGGCCTCAAAACATAAGTATGTATTTATATTTAAGCTAAAGCGTTTTTTCATGATGAGGACTATGAAGGGTTAGCTATACTGTTTTACTATATTTACAGTGCAAGACTTAATATATTTCATTTAACTAAACCTATGGTGTGTTTCCAAATGTTAAACAAAACTTTCTGTCAGAAAATCCCATTTTATTATAAACAATAGAATGGGTAACTTTAAAGCTATATAAGTTAAGAATTTTATTTTATTTATTCAACATTACTTAGTATGTGCATTGCTGAGTTAACTGAATGTCAGATCTAAGTAATGTTGGGGCAGCGCAGTGTTGCATAGATTAGCATTGTCACTTCACAGAATGAGGTTCTCTGGTTTGATTCTCAGCTGGGGTACCTTCTGTGTGGAGTCTGCATGTCCTCCCTACATTTGTGCTGATTTCCTTTGGGTGCTCTGGTTTCCTCCCACATTCAAAAGACATGCATCTGGAGCATTTCTCCCTGGCATCCTCTAAAAATGGGCTCTGTTCCAGTCAGACTTTCCCCATAAATAAATAAACGATATGCTAATTGGAAGTAATAAAGTGCTGGTGATTTTGTTTTCCTTGCTCCTGTGTAACACATTCCATTCATAGTCATTTATGAAACAACAGACACACTGAAAAAGCTTGAGAACAAAAGAATGTTCCATTTCTTAAGAATGCTGCAGTTTTCCTGCCCTGAGCTGTGCTAAATAAAATCTAGGTCAAAGTTCATCCCTGATGTCTGTGAAAGAAGAAAAAAATATTTCTATGTGTTCTTTTCTCAAGTATATATGTGAGAAATCTACTCAAAGTAACACCTCATCTATTTTCTTAGAAGTGAAGAATGGGTAAGACAAAAGTTAAAGTAATGTTATAACAGATAATATATATAATATATAGTAATGTTGTAACATATAATTTGCTAACATTTTATATGTTACAGCTTAGGCTGCAGTGTTATTAACTTTAAACCACACATATTAACTGTACATATTAATTGAAAGAAGTAGCGTTAGATGTTTGCTATGGATTAGAACAGCTTAAAGAACTAAGAAGAATGAAAAACTTACAGAGGAAATTAGCAGCTGCTGTGTGCTGTGAGTTGTCATTGTCACATGCTGTAGCCAGATTCTGATGTCAGCATGTAAAGCTTAGATCAGAACAATAATTCACAAGAGTATAACACACGTATTGAAATTAAGTGAGCAGGAATTATTTTATATATAGTCAAGATTGTAATATTACAATTAATAAGAATACACATCTTATGAATATGCATATACACAAGGAATGCAATGTTTACTCTGTAAGATTAGTGAAAGACCAGTATCAATAAATTAGGAAATATGTACACATACTGTAATACTTAATAAAGAACTGATTATTATATAGCTCTTTGATGTGATATTTTAAAAATACAAGATATATAGAATAAGGTAGAATACTAATGGTAAAGTAAGGCAAATATATTTAAATAAACTATTTTTAAGAAAATAGGTCTATTGCATATGACTGTATATGACAGAAATGTGAATGTACAAGATCTGATATGCTTTACATAAATAATCATATAAAATATTTCAAAAGAATATGAAAGCTGAAATTTGAAGCTAGGCCTAGTCAGCTTTGAAGCATTTTACATGCTGAATGTTATTAGATTCACTAAGACTATCTGAAATAACTTATTTCATAAGTCAAAGTTGAAACGTGAGTGTTTTACTGTTGATCAGTACATTCATTTTGATAGAAAGTCAAGTAGGTTTTTCAATATGTTTGAATCCAGGAAAGGGGAATGGGATTTAAATTGAACACTTTGTAACTTTTGAATACAATATAGGCTGCAATTCTTTTCTTTTGACTCCATAGAAATAGTAAGACATTATCTGCGACCTCAGCGATGTGCATATTTTATGAAGTAGTTTAATAAGCTAACTTTTTAAAAAATATTTTGATATTTGATGTGTTAGTATTACAGAAATTTGAAAAATAGGCACTTGTACTTTAAAAAACTAATTCAGAGTTTTTTGTTAGTGCTATAAAATATGTGTGTGTCTTTTGACATGATAAATATCTATATGCATTGATCTCTCTTTTTATTATAGTTAAGAATGATGATTACCTGTGACCTGTAAGTTTGCAGATGTCTTTCTCTCTTTATGTCCCACTCTGTTATACTTATTTATTTAGATATCTAGTTATAATAAAGTTGAATGAGTGAATAATTTTGGAATATTAAATGGGTAATTTATACTATTATATAAATAGGTATATAATATACTATTTGTTAGATTATTTAAAGTGTATAATTGATAGAAGAGGATTATTAAACTTGTATGTAGTAATGGGGGAATGGTTTTAAATAACAAAATCTAAAGATCTAATGAATGTTCCACTTCCTATATCTGTAAAGCCAAAGGCCAAAGACTCTTTTGGTTCTCCTGGCAGTTGCCAGAAAAGTTATTACAAAAAAACTAGAAATCGAACTTAGTTCCTATTTCAATGAATTTTTAAATTTAACAAAAATACTATGTCAAACTGAAAAAGAAGTGATCAGAATAAGATCTATAAATCATAGTAAGACATTTAGTTGTTAGGATACCATTGAAATGTTGCTATTGAAATACCAAGATTCTTAGTATGTTAATTGTATAAGATTACCTTGATGATTCAATGTATTCCTATCACTGTATAACAATATGTGAAGTTGAATTTATTCCTTTCTGTGTATATATTGTAACTATGCTAAATTAATAAAAATTTTCTTTGAAAAAATAGTTCCAGAAATGGGTGGGAGCAGTGTTGATCAGGAAGTTCTGGATACATGCTCTATGACAAAAGACATCATCATAATGTTGGAAAGGAGATATCTTATTTGTAGGAGAATTGAATGAACAATAGACAATAACTGAAGTATTTCTGCTGAGCCTACTTTCAACAGTAGGATTATTCTTGACAGTCTATATACTGTGTCTCAGTTAGCCATGGAACTTCTTTAGAAAAGAACAGTCTTCGACTTAATAGAAAAGACAAGGAGGGGATCAAGGACTAGAAATGAATGCCCAGCTGAATTAAAGCAACCAGTAGATAATGTGATTGATTGAGGGAGAGAAATGGAGCTCTAATTTAGCAGCAGTCTTTGGTGGAGACCCCAAGATAGGCCATGGATACACTTATTGTGACAGGACTTATGTGGGAAATTAGACTGAAATGGCAAAATTAGTGGTTTATGTAGATGTCTGAACTATACACTGTGTACACAGAAGCATGTGTTTACTGCACACTGCATACACAGAACTGTACATTCTGCACAGAACCGTGTGTGAACTATATGCTGTATACATAGTACATTCAGGAAACACATAGCAGTAAAAAGAAAATATCTGAGAAGGTTGTATATTATGACATATCAGTGCCATGCAGAACTAAAGAGGGAGCACTAAAAGGTAAAGATGATTTGGCCTATCCAATTTGCTAATTTCTCTCCCTATTGGATAGTTACACATTCTATTTAACCAACTGCAACTTTCCTTTTTTCTCCCTTCCTTTAACGTTTGCCCTTACAGCTGTATTTCAAGATGCTTAATCTTCTTAAACCACATGTCCTCTGTCTTAGGTCCAAAATTATGGGCTATACTCCATAGTAGCAAAATAAACTATTCCACAATTTAAGAATTGAGATGGAAACTCAACTCATTTAACTGAAAGAATAACCCACACCTGTTTCAAAAAGGTTGACTAGCTGAAAATGTAAAGAACATGGTATCAAAGTCTTACTCCAAAAAATATGCCAAGACCTTTCTGGTTAACTAATTTGTAAATACTGTAAATTCTGGTTATGATGTAACTGCTGGTATTCAAATATTTTGCAGTATATGTCATACTAACAATTTTAAACTCTTAGTATGTGTTGAATGTATTTCTGCAATAAATATATGTAATCGTCTATCTTCTTGAATGTACAACATGTAAATTTAGCACTGATAGTAAGACATATTTTGGTCATTGTTATAATTTGTTCATGGTAGAGAAATATAAACATCATAATCTGGTGCAAGAATACATTTTGGCAATTAGTGCAAGTCTTATCTGCGAGTACTTTGTGTTGTTAAGTAGCATTGAGCTGACATTTGTGTAGTAGGGTTGTAGATTGGCAAGTTATACTCAAGTAATGCTCCTTTACTTTCCATTAATAATAAATATTCACATGCTGGTTGGATCTCTAAGCTCTTCTTTCTTAAACAGCCAAAGCAGAGTAGGCATGAGGAGCATAGTCTGTGCCCTAGCGTAACACTGCTGTAGACTAAGTTTTTTTGCAAGATATGAGGGTGGGTCTAGATACTACCCACCCTACTACCCTCCTTCCTCTAAGCTCACATTACTTATATAAAGGATGTTCTTACATCACTTCAGCTGACACCAATGGAATAGCAAAGAATCCATTTAAACTAGTAATATTTTTATTTTTTCATTTACTACTCTCCTTTTGCAGTCACTGCACTGTGGTCTATCACAACCAACTAGTCATTTATGTCTTTGGATGCTGTCTATTAACATATTCAGCCTAACTACACAGTCTCAACATAGACATGCATACAATTTGCAATACCTTTTACTCCTTACACATCCGTTATTTTAGTTAATTAAAGTTTTAACAAAGCCAGAGAGGCTCAACATACTTGAAAAAGATTGCTAGAAGAATAATGCTTCTTACCTTAGGCTTTATTCTTGCTGGTGATATGGATAACTCTAAGAAATAAATAAGACAAACTCTACCTTAAAACACATCAGGCCATGTTACTTGGTAGTCCAAGGGGCTTCTGGCAAGAAATCAGCAATATAGCCAGAAAAACAAGAGCAAATGACAAAACAACTTTAATCCAGGATAGCTTCACCTTCTTGTGCTGCATAATTATTTGCAGATGTTTGATAAACCAGATAACCTCCCCTTTAAAGGCCTAGTGTATTTAATAAACGTCACTTGGGAGATATCTTCTTGGCTATGCTCCCTTCTTCCTCTCTCAAAACATTGTTGCATAAGACGTGAAAAAAATGACTTCAAAAAACTGCTAGTCATGTGATGCGAGGCTCCAAAAGAATAAAAAACTAATTTTACAGGGCACATGACACATTTATATACATTCCTTTTTTTTCATATTATCTAGCTCTCTCTATTGCATTTTTCCTGAACTTTGAACATTTGCTATTATTGATGTGCTTCCTAAATAGAGTCCATCAAATGAACTCATATGGTTCAGTGTTCTTACTCTGACCAACACCTAAAACCCTTAAGTTAACAATCAGTGTCAGTATGGATGGACTCCACCACAATAACCAGTATGACTTCTATAGGGGTGTCAAGCTGATATTTGACAGACTAGTGATCAACACACTTACTCACAATCACTGATATGTCTTTCTGGGATTCAACATTTTTAAGATCAAGGATTTCTTGTTTACTCAGAGATGACATATGTAAGTAACAGTGACCTGAGTGCAGGTGGGCTTGACCGAGTACAAAATTATTTTTTTCTATTCTTATTATTGTTGAAAAGTGCTTAGTTTTCAACAGTAGTAAACATTTGTGTCCATCACAGTGCCCACTCCCCAAAATAATAAATATATAAAACTTGCACTTTAGGTCATGGAGCCCTTTCTCAAGGAACATAGTGCCTTGACAGCTGCAATGTTTCTAACCAATATTATGCAGTCTAACAAGGGTGAAGGTAAATTGACCAGAGTAGTGCAGAATGACCTGTTGAAAGTTTTTGATTCTGTGCTGCAACCTATATTAATATCAGAACTTTAACACTATGACCAAAACTGAGGCACTGGTTAAAGCTGAGGACAGCACACTGACAGTGCAAGGTTATAATGCCTTCCACACATTTGACCAGCTACTACACAGACAGGGACTAAAGGTGGGGGTGTCTTGATTTACATCAAAAATACATATACCTCTAGCCTGGTCAAACAGGACAATGGACTTGAGCTTCTCCATGTTCAAATCACCATAGGAAAAATCAAATACCACTTCCTTGCAAGCTATAGGTCACCTTCTAGGGCCCAGGAAATCCATACCATGTATTTAAACTTACTGTAAGCACTCGCCATCCAAACCAATACCATATTCATGGGTGACTTTAATTACCCCACTTTTAACTGGGAATCATATACAACATCAAAGGTACAGGCACAGAGATTCCTGGATTTTGCAGACACAAATTCCCTGACCAAACTGTCAATACAGCAAAAAGGGGTGCAATCATATTGGATCTGGTCCTCACTATTGTGGGAGAGTGCTGCATACCCCCTAGTTAATGTCTTTTCTGGTAAGGTCACACCACAAAATGGCCTCCTTTGAAGTAAAAATAAAACCTGGAACCCCAGCTAACTCTGGAATATTCAGGGACTACTCTAATGCTAACTTTTTACTATTAAGTGATAATTTGGCAAAATTTCAAGCCCCCATAAACCCTGAGAACACTGCTGCCTATGCAGAACCTATCACAGAAACCTTATACAAGCATGTAAATAGCTACATAAAGGCAGATGTACCCACCAGGAAGTAGCACAGAACTAACTCAAAAAAGAAGCCACCCTGCTGGAATCATAACATCAATAAGCTGTATAACAGAAGGAAGAAAATGAAGGCAAAAATTAGGAGGTGCAACACCCGGCAGGATAAAAGTACTCTCATCAAACTAAACAAATAACGCAAAGGACAAATAAAATCTGCCAAAGCTAAATTTGAGGGAAATTTGACCTCCCAGGCCAAGGACAACCACAAGGCATTCTTCAGCTATGTCTGCAACCTCAAAAGCAATTGTGTGCGGAGCTCATTGCAAATTACATCACCTATACTGAACCAGAAGATAAAGCAAACCTACTGGCCAACACATTCAGCACCAACTTTACCCCTCTCTCCCCATCAATCTTCCCTCTGGAAATACCATCAAATATAACTCCCTTGCTATTACTAGGGAACAAGTCATTGATGCTTTCTCTAAGGCCAAGAACACTGCTTCAAGAGGCCCAGGAAATATCCCAGGATGCCTTCGAAATAGCATGAAATATGATCTATCAGGCCCTCTGGAATTGCTATTTAACTGTAGCCTCCTAACAGGCTTTGTGCTTCATGACTGGAGAACAGCAAGTCATCCCTCTGCACAAGGGTTGGCCATCTACAGACCCTCGAAACTAAAGACCCATAAGTCTCACTAGTCTCATATGCAAATCCATAGAAAAAAATTATTGTGGAAATGATTGATAATGACATAAGAAACTTCCAGACACTGGACCCAATCCAATTTGGTTTCATCAAGGGCAGGTCATGCCTACTCAATCTGATAGACATCTTTGAGAAGGAAATAGTTCACAATGTCTACCTTGACCTGGCCAAGACATTTCACACAATTTCTCATTTGGGCACTGCTGAAAAACTTAAGAGGTTAGGTTCAAACTCTTATGTAACCCAGTGGATAGCCAACTGGCTCACTGACAGGACCTAGGAAGTTAGAATTGAGGAATCCACCTCTACAAAGAAGCCAGTCACAAGTGGAGTCCCTCAGGCATCTGTCCTGGGACTGCTTCTTTTTGGCATTTACTTCTCTTAAGTCAAGACCAATGTCAATGGCCTCTGGCTGACTAAATTTGCAGATGATTGCAAATTAGGAGCTGTCATTGAATCGCCCATTGAAACAAATGTTTTCCAAAAAGGGCTGACACAGAAAAACAACTAAGGCTGAAACCATGGACTAAAGTTAAATATCAAGAAATGCATAAGAGTATCCTTCAGGAAGTCATCCACCCCTGGTAGGTATCATATTGACAATGCAACTCTAAGATCCAGTAGTCAGGGACTTGGGGACACACATAGACAGTAATTTAGCCTATGACCATCATGTGTCTACAGTAGTGAGGAACTCATTCTATGTTGTGCAACCTATAAACAAAGGTATGGCATCAATGTCCACTATATTCAGCATTCATCAGACCTATCATTGAGTATAATGCCCCCTCTGGAATGTACTTAACCAAGCATATCCAACAACAGGAACATCTACAGAGGTTCCTCACTAAACTAATGCAGGGCATAAGTAACATGTCCTATGCAGACTACTTCAAGGCTCTATCCCTGAATTCTGTCTCCTACAGGCTGTTGAGGGGAGATCTATGCCTGGCATACAGGGCATTGTCAGACCCCGCTCTGATGGAACTCCTGCATATCTGCAAAACAAACAGTACCAGAATTACCCATTCTAAAGACTTAAACCTTGCCTGTGATATAAATAGAACCTGTTGGTGAGACAGATATGCATCCCAGAGACTACCCATTCTCTGGAACAGGCTTACCATCCATGTGAAGCAGAGTTCCTCCCTAACTCAAATGAAATGTAATTTGGGATCACTGTGTGGGGAACAGGAAATTCATCCCTGGTTTGGCACCTATGTCTCTAATAGACGTAGGTAGACTGTAAATGGTTCATCTCTCAGGCCCCTTCTTGTAAATGTTTCACCTCCCAGGTTCCTGCTTATACTTATCAAGTGTACCAGAACTTGTCAAAGATTTGGAATGCATGATAGGCTTAAGGCCCTTGTGGTCTTTAGATTAGTAAACACTTATGAACCTATAAATGATGCACTATTCAGCTGGCTTTCAAACTGTCTTAGCAACTGCTACTTCTGGGTAAAGCTGTCTTTCCTAATCTTGCCTGTGTTTATCCCAGTGAGTTCCGCTCTTGAATTATTTACCACCTTTTTAATACATCTGAACTTACATTCTTCAGATGCCAGCAATATTTTGTACAGATACAGGTCTTTTGAGAAGCTTTATGTCCTTATTCCTTAGTTTAAGTAAAATGCACAATTGGTTCAGCAATTTAAACCTTCCTTTGAATCTCAACACAAGAAAAAAGGATATTATTTAGCATTCAGAAGTGGTTATATATTATTCCTTGTTAAGTCGGGTTGCCAGCCTGGTGGCCGACCTTCAAAGAAGGCACACACAAACACACACACACACACACACACACACACACACACACACACACACACACACACACACACACACACACACACACACACACACACACACACACACCATAAATAAACACTGCCATTCAATCTGTGGACTGGTGATCCGCTGTGGCGACCCCTAACTGGGATAAGCTGAAAGACAAGTAAGTATGTATTATTCCTTGTTCTGTGGCATCACCATAAAGGAATTCTAATTTTTAGCTTAAAAAAATCAGATCTCCTGGTATATGGCTAGGCTCACACCTTTCTTACTCAGTCATTATTAAATAAAGTCTGCTTAACATTTGCATAAATGTCTTCCAGTGTTTCACTGTGTAAGGGGTTGGTTGCTATACCTGAAATATAGGCAACCATTAATTATGACCAGTTCTACTGTTGACTGTTAAATATTACAACTGGTAATGAATAAAATTTGTATGTTTGCGTTAAACTTCCCAAGATCTAAAAAATATTGTATCATCCTGGCAAAACTAAAATGTTCTAAAAGTAATAACTGCCTTATGCTGTCTAATGTATAAAATATACCTGAATCACTTCCATACAGTTTTCCTAAAATCTGAATTCAATAAAAAACAACCTATGAACTTCAAGATCCAACCCATTTGCACTCATTCAGTGACAGTACTTGCTAAAAATACTTTTCTGTTTGACTTTCTACAGTGTGGAACTCATTTCCACTCTATGTCAGAAGATCAGCCACACTCTCTCCACTTTGAATCTAACTAAATCAGACTGTTGCTGTTTTAGTGTAGCAATATTATTAGGCTTAGAAGGTTGGCATCAGAAAATTCTCAACTGCAACAGTTTCCTGCTGCTTTATGGTAAAAAAACATACTGGTCATTTAAGAACATTTTGTTTAATGCAGAGAGGGTGGCATATTTTCTGACTATATTCCTGCTTTATGGTTCCCTTACTGCTACATTTGTCATCTTGTGAACTCTTTTGTTATTACTTCATTATAACAGGATGCAAATGCAAAAGGGTTTCTAGGTTCAGATTGCTAACCTTCAAACAAACAAATAAACAAATAACTATAGTAGAGAGTCAATTATCCAAACTAACTGGGACCTAGGGTAGTTTGGATAATCAAACTGTTTGGATAATCAAACATACATTGAACCAGATAAAAAACTTGGAAAAATCTTGTTTTTTCTGCACGCAGGGAATACACTTTTCAACCATTCCACAATTCCAGTGGACAATAAAGAATATTTTTCACACACGAGTGGACTACAAGTTCAAAAAACGCACATAAGTGAATATCTGTAATGTTTATTTATTCAGACTTTATGATTTTTCCCACCTGAAAACTATGGAAGGCTGTGTTCAGGTAACTGACATTTCAGATAATCGATGTTCAGATAATCAACTCTTCACTGTACAACTGATAATATGCTGGAGCAGAATATGGGTTTGTCCAGTTTTAGGACATTTGTTTAGTATATGAGTGGCTACAATCATTGGAAAGACGTAGCAGATCTACTCCCTCAATGCGGAAACAATCAGTTATTGAAGAGGCAAGGGAAGATAGGAAAGAATACTACCAAGGTTTACTGTGTAGTTACTTGCAGAAGGATGGAAATTTGCCTCAACTATAACCAAAATACCAAATAGCCAAGGCAAGCATTACACACTAGAGAAGGCCAATTAAATAACTGATTATTAGGAACAAAATTCAAACATTTCTTACTACTAGAATCTATCAAATTATGAAATATAGTAAGGCACTAACAGTCAGTTATAGGGTTATATGGAAGTTGAGGTTCAGGACTACTGAAATTACAAATTTTATCATCTTAATGCATCACACATCAAAAATGAAGGTGGATTAATGTTACAAATTCTACACAGCAGGTAGTTTAGTTGATGGTTATTAGAATATAATTCCATTCAGAGCTGACAGTGCTATTTGCACAGAAGGGCAAAGACTTGATTACAGCCCAGACAACCCAGATTCACCTGGTGGTCCAGGAGCTTGAGGAGGTGATGAAGGAGGAAAGGGATTTATGAAATCATCCCTTCTCACATCTCTTGTGGGAAGGAAAGGCATGCATATTTTGGATGGCCTTCCCATGTTGTATTTCCCTGTGGTGATCAAAGACCACATGGGAGTACCTCCTTTATTTAGTGCAAGTCCTTTTTAGGGGATATGTCACTCACAGAAGTGGTTGACATAGGTTCATAGGTGTGTACTAGGCTAATGGCCCTGGGGCCTTTACAAGCCTAGCCCATAGAAGTGCCCTGGCATTGTGCCACCCTCTATCAAGTAGAGCCACTGGAGTGATCCCTGGGGTGAATTTTCTATTTCCCATCCACTCATCAAAATTTGTCTTGAAGAGGGCTAGTGAGGTGCTCTGCTTGACATGTATAGGAAGTCTATTCCATAGCATGGGCAGTCTCTGGATTATGAACCTGTCCCTCTGGCATGGTCTGTTGATTGTGGTAATGAGGTTGAGGTCTCTGGAGCGTGTGGTGCAGAGGAATGTGGATTTCTTTATATGTAGCATTTCTAACAGAGCTGAGTTATACATGGCTTTTTAAGTCAAGAAGAAATCACCTCTTAGTAGATGATATGAGACAGAGAATAGCTGGAGTTTTTTGAGTCTGTCCATGTAGGACATGTGTTTAAGGCCTAGGATCCTCTTTGTGAGGTACTTTTGTGGCCTCTCCAGCTATTGCAGGTGACTAGTGAGGTACTGGGCATTATACTCTATGACTAGTCTAATGAGGGAAGAGTAGAGAGAAATGATGACCTCTTTCTTCCTGGATGCAAAACTCTTGGTAATGAGATGTGCCACATAGAAGGACTTTCTGACCACAGTGGCAATGTGGTGGTCAAAGGAGAGGTTGCTGTCAATCTGTGTCCCCAGATCTCATAGAACACCTTCAGTGTTCAGTGGGCTCCCATCGATGTGGTAATTAGTGGGAACTGTGTTTTTCCCAAAGGGGATGATGATACATTTGTTGGCATTAAGCTTAAGGCCATGGTTTCAACACCAGTCATCGGTCTCAGTGAGGCCTTTCTGTAGGATGTATGCATCACTTGGGGAGTTAATAATGGTTCCCAGCTTGCAGTCATCTACAAATTTGGTCAGCCAGAGTCCCCCTATGTTGCCCTGGACTTCTGAGAAGTAAATGCCAAACAGGAGAGGACCCAGGACTGATCCCTGTGGGACTCCACTCATGACTGATCGGCAGTCTGACTTGGAGTCCGCTACATTCACACTGTGTGTTCTATCTGTGAGCCACTTTGCAACCCACCTAATGATATAGGGGTTGATGCCTAATTGGTGAGTTTTTCAATAATTCCTGAGTAAGGAATGGTATCAAAGGCCTTGGCCAGATCAAGGTAGGCTGTATGAACTGCCTTACCTTCATCCACCACTCTGGTGACTGACTCAAAGAAGTCAACCAGGTGGAGCAGGCATGATCTACCTTTCACAAAACCAAATTGCGTGGGATCTAGTGTTTGGAGATTCCATATATCCTTGTTAATTAGGTCCATGATGATGCACTCCATAGCCTTACATATCAGACTCGTCAGGCTAATGGGGCAATAATTTCCAGGGTCTGTAGTCGCTCCTCCTTTATGGAGAGGGATGACTGTAGCAGTGTGCACCATTCGGTAGGGACAAAGCCTAAGGTGAGGCTGTGAGTAAACAGAGCACACAGATGTGGTGCCAGTTGACTTTGTAATTCATGTAGAACACAGCCAGGGATATTGTCAGGTCCCATGGAAGCTGTATTCTTGGCCTTAGACAATGCAGCTTTAAAGTGTGCTGCAGTAATGCAGGGTGCCTGGCATTCTGCTGGTATTGAGATTGGACCTTTGGGGGAGGGGTAAAGTTGGCACTGAATCTGTCAGCCAGTATGTTGGCAATATCTGTTGCCTCAGTATAGGAGGTACCATAGTTCAGTAATTCAGAGTAAATCTGGGTATTGCCATGGAGATTCTCGATATAACTAAAGAAGGTTTTGTGGTTGTTTTTAGTGTCTTCTACAATTCTGCCTTCATAGCTGGCTTTGGAGGTTTTGATGAGGGATCTCAACTTTTTGTTGGGGCTAATAAGTGAATTTTTCCAGTCTTGGGACTTCACCTTTTTCTGCAACAGTTTCTTTCTTCTGTTGTAGATTTTATTAATGGCAGGGGACCATCAGAATGGCTTCCTTTTTTAGAGGAGAGCGTCTTGGTTCTGTTGGGTATGGCTAGTTCCATGCATTTATGTACGTGTTTGTACAGTGCATTGGTTTATGATTCAGCAGTCATGCATCTATTTTCTATTGGCATGGGTGCTGTGAAGTTAGCCACCTCTGTTTTTAGGAGTCCAAAATCAGCTTTGGAGAAGTTTTTCATGGTAGATACCTTTGTGGGGGTGTGGGTGAGATGTGGATTTCCATGGTGATTAGTTTGTGGTCGGATCTAACCAGGGAGGAATTCACTATTGGTGTAGATGAACGGTTGCACATGTTAGTAATAACCAGGTCAAGGATTTTGCTTCCTCTAGTGGGGGTAAGAATAAGCTGGTCCAGGGCATTGGAACTGATAAATTCCAGGAAGTGTTGGGCCAGTGCATTAGTGCTTGAATAGTTTTTCCCAGTTGATGGAGGGGTAGTTGATGTCTTCTAGTAAGGCAGTGTTGGATTGGACCTTGATAGATTCCAGGGTGCTTAGGAACATGGAGTGAGAGTCTAGAAATGTGGTTGGGACCTATAGCAGGCTATGACCTGGATCGCAGTCTTACCCAATGTTAGTTGTACCTGAAGTATCTCAGATGCATTATGCTGGGCTACTGTTCTAGAGGTGTGCATGTCCTTTATGAATATGGAGACACCACCACCTTTGGAGCTTTGGTCCATGTTTCAGGGCCGAAAGGTGTGGGATGAGTAATAGCCTGGTAGCGCAGCGGTGCTTTCTGCTGCTTTAAACCAGGTCTCTGTTACAGCACAAATGTCGATGTTCTCAAGTTTGAGGAGTGCTTCAAGCGAGTGCATCTTGAGATTTAGACTTCTAGCATTGAGCAGCATGACCTTCAGATTGCATTTATTTATAGCTGTTATGGTGGTAATTTGGTCTTTGGAGGAACACCTAAAAAAGGCACTATAGGGGTGGCATGAGCCTTAGCCAGTACCCGGAAACCCAGGGGTGACAGATGCAGGTCATCTCTGGCAAAACATCGAGGTCTGTCAGTCATGTCATCCCAAGCAGACAGATACTTGATCCCCTTAGAATGACACCAGAAACATAGCCAATTATTGATGTCAATCATTTTTTGTTTGTACTGCGGTATCATTCTGGATGATTGTAGGATACTGCTCAGGGCTAGTGTCATATCTGCCTGGGCCACATAATCTGAGAGCTCCGCCATATCTCTTTTCATGTAGTCCAGGGAGGTGCATCTCAGGTCATTCACACCCACATGGACAATGACAGAGTCATACTTGTACTTGTTGTGGAGTGACCTGAAGTGCTTGTGTTATGTGTCGGATTCTGGCACCTCATAGACAGATGACTGTTACCTTCTTCTTATTCATCCTAGTGAGTGGGACATCTGTGTGTCTCAGTATTGAGTCATCTATGATTAGTGTATTGGGCAAAGTGTTTAGCCTTATGGGCTTAGGTTGAGGGGCACACTGTGGAAGTGAGCTATGTGTCCGTTGGTTTGTGCTGTGTTGTGGTGGTCGAATGCGTTTCTGTATTGGAGGTCTCTGCTGTTTGGGTAAATTTCTACTGAGTGCCTCCACAAAGGTGGGTGTGTGGTTTGTGTTTTTATGTGAGAACTGTGATAGTGGGTGTTCTGGAGGTCTATGTGTTCCATGTGGTGTGGTGCAAGTGTTGACCTTCTCCTCTTGACCAGCTAGTCTGGTCTTGACTGGAGAGTGCATAGCTTCCAATTTGGTGATATAAGTGCATTTCTCACAAGTCTGAGTGTTGGGTGGTATGAGAAGAGTGTTGTCTGTGTACATGAGGCAGTTGCTACACTGCCTCAGAATACCCAAGTGCACCAGTTTAATAGGAGAAAGTACAGGGAACTGCCCTTTAATCATGCCAGGAGGGGTGGTCATAACTACTAAGTACTGGAGCTATTTCTGTGAAGAATGACTAGTGCTAATGGCACTTAGGTGTGCTACAATAATTGCTACAAAAACCTGTTGAAATGCAAAGCGATTAGGCTATTTGAAGTGCAAGAGAGAAAGAACTAGCAAGATCTAAGGGAAAAACTGAAAAGCAGACTTTCTGGCACCAGTAATAGTTTACCTCAGCTCGGCACAGTTAAGCAGAACTTAAACAAGCACAAACCCATGCAAATGCGGGCTTTTAAACCAGAAAGTTGAAAAGGATAGAAAAACTGCCCAAATGTTCAATGAACTACAATTTCTGGGCCAGAAGCCACTCCTTTTGTGCTAGATAGGCTACCTAGTGCTTACCACTCCCACTGATAAGCTAAAAGGCTTCCCTCCAGCACAGAAAGGCTTGGGGGGGGGGTCTCAGAAGCTTACAAACAGTCCTGGATACAGCAAATCTATATGAGGACTAGACTAGTTACAGGAAAGGCAGAAAACAAGTGCAAGTGCAGGCTTGTAATTCAGAAAGTTGTAGTGGATGGAAAAACTGCCCTAACAGCCACTAAAACTACAATTTCTGGGCCAGAAACCACTCATCTTGTGGTAGATAGGCTACCTAGTGCTTACCACTCCCACTGATAAGCTAAAAGGCTTCCCTCCAACACAGAAATGCTTGGGGGGGGACTCAGAAGTTTACAAATATTCCTGGATACAGCAAGTCTGTAGCTGGACTACACTAGTTACAAGAAAGGTGGGAAACAAGCTTAGAACTTTTTTTTTTTACAGAAAAGCAGCTAAAACAGCAGTAAAACAATTCAAATGCAGTGCAAGTTAGGATACTTGAGTGTGTAGCAATATTAAAGCAAATACAGTTTAAATAAATGCAATTAAATTAAAAAATGACTAAAAACATGCAGAAAGCAGTAAATTAGGAAAAAATCAAAATAGAGGCACTTAGAGTATCAGAAAACAATGCCAGCAAATATATAATTAATTCAGTCATAGACAGTGCAGAAGTCTGAACACTGTAAAAGTGCCAAAAAAATACTTATCAGCTCTATATTTCCAGATTGTTTGAGAAGCGCACTCAGTCAGAAACACAAGGAGATTCTAGTAATGGTAGATTCTAGCAAAGGTATTTTTTTTTATAAAGTGGAAAGGGAGAAACGAGGAACAGAATATAATTCAAGGTTAAGAAACTAAGTGGGTTGGCCTTCTCAGATGTTCTATCTGTATTAGGTAGAATGAGCTATTGACACTAGACTGGGAGGAATGTCCCAGATTAAATCTGCAGTAGGGGCAGGCAACTGCAAAGTCACAAAGTATAAGAACAAGACACCAACAGGCAGAGGGGTGGGGAACTATACTACAGCTACTAGCTACTCACAAACAGAAAATACAACTCACAGTATGAAAACAAAAACAGCTTACAGTGAAGTAATTCAGTAGAGAATGCAATTACAGTAATGAAACACTGTCTATCTATGAAAAATACAGTTAAAACAGTACAAAACAGTACTCAAATGCAATGAAACAGTAGAAAAAGCTTTGTAACAGTGCACAATGTAGTTGATTAGCTGTATAACACAATTATATGCATTAAGAAGTGCAATTCAATGAAATAAATTTAAGAAATAACTTATTCTACTCTTGGAGTCTTAGGGAATATCTGCTTTGTCCCAATGATGAATCACCACTCCACAGCCTGGTAAAAACAAGCACAGCCCCCTGCAGACACAGGGTTTAAATACCAGAAAACATGGAAGAATCTACAAGCTTGAATTACCACCCAGTCCTGCTAGCCCCTGCTCTTTCAGCCAATCACTCATGTTAGAGAAGGTCAGGCAACCCTGTTACTCTCACTTACAGAGAAGACAAGACACTGTCAGCAGAAGATGGCTGCCAGAAACACAGAAAACTCAACAAACAAAACAACCAGGCCTTAATAGCAGCAGGCCTCTATCCAGACTATGGTACTTGACTAGAACACAGAAACCTCACAAAAATGCACAGAAAAGCACATATAGAACACTCACAAAAGAAAATACAACTTTCAGTATGAAAAAACAGTTTACAGTTAAGTAATTCAGTAAAAATGCAATTACAGTAATGAAACACTCTTTAGCAATGAAAAATACAGTTAAAATAGTATAAAACAGTACACAAATGCAGTGAAACAGTACAAAAAGCTTTATAACAGTGCAAAATGTAGTAGATTAGTTGTATTGCACAACTGTAAGCATTAAGAAGTACAATTCAATGAAATAAATGTAAGAAAAAAATTATTCTGCTCTTGGAGTCTTAGGAAATTTCTGCTTTGTCCTAGTGATGAATCATCACTCCACAGCCTGGTAAAAACATGTCTTTGCTAAAGCCAATTGCATAATTTATTTTATTTTATTTTAGTTTATTTTTTATTTATTTTACATTTGTTGACCGGGCTAGTCCAGCTGGATATATGTCCATTTTCAGTGGAGGCCCGGGGAGAAAAGCTCCACAAATTACAGCAACATAAAAGGTCAAGACAAAGACAATAACAGTATAATTTGGTACATAAGAAGTTTTAACAATTATAGTACAAGCCTAAGATTATATATTTTATATTTCAGTAGGAAAAAGGAAAAATTTATCTAAGAATAGATGAATAAGACTAATACATTTGTATTAGAAATAATGTAGTACAAATCTTTATAACATATTATTTTATTTATTTAACATTTGTTTACTGGGAAAGTCCAACTAGGACAGAAGCCATTTTCAGCGGAGACCTGGGGAGAAAGCACTCCAGATGCATGTCTTTGGAAATATGGACGTATAATGAACTATGAACATACTGCATGGCAAGGGCAGTGGAGAAGGTACAATTTAAGAATAAAATCCATGATTCAGAGCCATACTTAGCAATTCTGGCACCCTGCACCATTCCCCCATCTCATAAGCCCCCCTCAGAATAATTAACCTTTAGTTAATCTTTCTTTTATTCTAATGGCTACAACCATAACTGACAATACTTGCAAGTGCTTTACAACAGTAAACTTAGCAAATAAAGAAACAAGAAGGTGTTTGAGCTATGCATTATGAAGAGCAAAGCTGAACATATTTGAACAAAGAAGAATGCAAAATTTGAAAGATTTTCACCCTTCATTTCAAGAATGTTAAATACAATAAAACACATTCTGGCTACAGTCTTAATTTAAATTTTTAGGATTAAGTTTTAATCCTTTTAATCTCATGATTAAAAAAATAATCTCAAGGTTTTTAACTAGTTAATCTTGTCTGTTAATCTGAGTAATCACACATACACGCACATGCACACACACACACACACACACACACACACACACACACACATATATATATATATATATATATATATATATATATATATATATATATATATATATATATATATGTGTGTGTGTGTGTGTGTGTGTGTGTGTGTGTGTGTGTGTGTGTGTGCAATATACAGAGAGAAAGAAAGCAAGTTAATTAAGTCAATCTGGATATGCACTAATTCCAGTGGTGTACTAGACAGACTCTAATTGTTTTTCTTTAAAACATATTTTGAAGTACTATTTGTTTTAGAGTTGTATTTCAAGGGGTAGTATATGTATCAATGACATGCTGTTCCTATGAGAAGCATAGCACTAAGGATTAAAAATATTCTTTGATATGTTTGTTACTGAGTCATTATGTTATAGTGAAGTGTACTCATCTAACCATAACACAATAAAATCATAATGGAAGATGTATCCTAGGGGTTACATTAGTTAAAAAAGTGTGATGTAATATTTAAGTCTGAGCAATTAGAAGTCTATTGCTTTAAGTTAGTATATAGTATAGAGTTCTGGGGTGGGGAGGTGGGTTAGAAAAGGGAAGCAAGTCTCAACCCTTGCACTTTAGCAAGGAGCAATCAGTGGGCATGTGTGTACTCCAATAGAACTCAGGTAAAAGTACTTCCTTCTTGTTTATAATGATTATAAATTACAAAAAGGTATTCATCTAATAGGAGGGGACATGTAGCCCAAAATGTCTTAACTAGCTGATAGACTGTATTTGGGCATCATTATATGCACTGTAGAGTCACAGTAATGTCATATAGCACAGCTACAATCAATACTACCCTAAGCAAAATTATAACTACCAACCTAAAACAGTAGATCACAGTCTAAGGGAGACCATGTCTACTAGATGAATCAATGAGGTCAAATAAGATAGCATACTGCATTTGTTGCAATTAAAAAGCAGAGAAAGAACGGTTCTGCCACCAATCCTGCTAAAAACTTGAAACTTGAAAACTTTTAATAAAATTAAAATGATTAGAAGTAGAAAAAAATGGTCCAGGCACACTGAGAACGTCTGTAAATTAATATATTATAATAAAACTTAGTACACAAGCGCTTTCACCCTGCCAAAATGCAAGGCTTTTTCAAGTGAATAAAATCAACTATAATTCATCTATTTAAATACCCTAAAAGGCGACAAATATTTTTAAAGGTACATTTAAAAAATATTTGGCACCTTTTAGGGGGCAAAGGGTATTTAAATAGATGTTAGGAATAGCAAAATTGTCAGTACTATATGTTAGCTGACATCTCAAGTTAGACTTTGGCTCTTTTTGTTTGGCCTTAATTCCTCCTTAGCAGTATTATGGCAGCAAGAACTCTCTCCTCTTCTACCAGTCACTCTCAGCGTACCTCAAGGCTATATCCTAGCACCATTACTCTTCTCTCTCTATACAACCTATACACTGCCACTCCTCATGCATCAGTTATTCAGTATGCAGATGATTCATCTCTAATCCGTGCTGCTTCTTCATTACATGAACTCCAAACACTAATGTAACTATCCTTCCACTCAGTTGAAACATAGCTTGCCAATATCCAACGTATACTAAATCCTAATAAAATAAAACTCCTACTGTTCA
Source organism: Protopterus annectens (assembly GCF_019279795.1). Taxonomy (NCBI): domain Eukaryota; kingdom Metazoa; phylum Chordata; order Ceratodontiformes; family Protopteridae; genus Protopterus; species Protopterus annectens. The sequence goes on along the minus strand of NC_056732.1, from coordinate 621,450,788 downwards.
AACATACTAGATCTACCCCCAAAGACCCCATCCTTAACATCTTGTCCAGGAATAAAACTAGTATCTCTCCCATAGCACACACTAAACTACTTGGAGTCAAAATTGACAGCACTTTGAGATTTGATATACACATTTCCCATACCATTAAGAAAGTACATAAAAATGGGAACCCTCTATAGAAATAGATAGGATCTTACCAAGCACACAAAGACAACCATAGCAAATATTGATCTCATCTCCACACTACTCTATGCCTCCCCTATTCTTACTATTCTCACGAAGACTGATCTAACCAAGGTAGAGTCCTGCTACAACAAAATAGCTGGATTTGCCTCAGAATTCACATATAAAACCCATCACTGCATTGCATCAAAGCAACTCAAATGGCTAGAATTTCCACAACTCTTACATTACAACCAACTTTCTCGAGCTCATAAAATTCTCTATCTCCCAGAGAAAACCCCTTCATTGCAAAACCTACTTCAACACTACTCTAAAAACAGAGCTCTCTGCTCTAGCAATAAATTCCTTCTCAAAGTAACGAAAGCCAGTACTACACAGTGGGGAAATCACTTTACTCAAATTACTTGTCCAAAATATAGAACTCACTACCTACCCACATATCCTCCATTTCTTACTTAACACAGTTTAAAGAATCACTAAAGACTCACTTGTATGATACTTGACTATGTTCCTTTTCCACACCAGGCTACTCCCCATTTTTAGCTTCCCTGCCCAATACTCCAAACAGTTGCCTTTTACATTCTGTTTTTCTTACTTAAATATTCCAAGTTTTATTGTATATATGACTACTTAGTCATCTGTATATACATAGACTTTTAAATATGTATCTTCTAAAATGTGATGCATATTTCAGTAACCAGCACAATTATTATTTTTTGACAGATTATAAAACTCGATTGTTTCCTTGTTAATTAATTATCTATGGAGCTTTTCTCCCCGGGCCTCCCCTGAAAATGCACATGTGTCTAGTAGACTTTCCCGGTCAACAAAAATAAAATAAATAATATAAAGAAATAAATAACATCCACCTCAAATATTTCATTTTATTTTTAGTGACCTGTTTGGGCCTGCCTGGGCATTGTCCATTTATTGTGGGGTCCTAAGAAGAAAAGCTCCCAAATGAATGACAAACTCAGCAAGCTTGATGGAAGTATTAGCCACATGAAAAATATCACCTGATAGAGCAATCAAGAAAGATAAAATGCATAGCAGACATACACAGAAAATATCATTTACATGCAATAGGTATATTGGGAGTCTAGGTTCAGAAAATATACAGTAGACATGAATTACTTAAGCAGTCTAATTTAGAAAAATATAAAGTTGCCAGGTAGGTACACATGTTCACCTGACATATCACTACATAATATAGTAGATAAATGTTATGTAAATAGATCCACTATGTTGATTTTGTGTGTCAAATTATAAAATCTGATATTTGAAGCTTATATATTGCATTAGAACATAGCAGATGTGAAGTTGGTATCAAACATTATGGTTGTGCAATTCTGTAGTTTCAGAGATTTAAGCCAAAAAGCAGGAATTTGCATAGACTGTGGCAGCTATGCTTTTAGATTGATGATAGGAATGCACTCAGAAGAACAGAACTAGAAGGGATCCATCATCCCGTTTGAACTACTTGCTGTGAATTTCAGTGTTTGTACTTGTTCATAAGCATGATACAAAAGATTCAGTAGGACATCTCCAGAAAGAGGGCATCAATGAATACCTACCAGTTGTTACAACGTATATTTAAGCAATAACCCATGCCTGGGTGTGGGTAATGCTGGATTTCCCACAGTTGGTGTAGTTTAGTCATGAGGACGAACCCCGAGTGGCCAGACAAAGACAGCCATGGGTAAATCCAGCATTACCCACATCCAGAAGTGGGTCGGGTTATTGCTATTATACAATGACATTATTTAAGAAAAAAATACTTACTTTTCTTAAATAATTGCATTGTATAATGCCTCCGTGCTGCCCTTGCGCAGCTGTCTGGTATTCTGCAGCAGTTCTGATGTACTGCGCATGCATATGCTTACGCAGTACATCAGAGCTGTGTGTGGAAGCAATGGAGAAAGCAAGATCTCTGTTGCTTTTTAAAAGGTGTCTCACTATGTTAAAGGAGTTTAACATAGTGAGATAGCTTTAAAAAAAGCAATGGAGATCTTTCTTTCTCCGTTGCTTTTTTTAAAGCTGTCTCGGTATGTTAAACCTGTTTAACATAGCGAGAAAGCTTTAAAAAAGCAACGGAGAAAGGAAGATCTCCATTGCTTTTTTTTAAGCTATCTCGCTATGTTAAACCCATTTAACATAGCGAGATTACAGCAACGGAGTTCTTCCATTCTCTGTTGCTGTAACAAAAAAAAAAACTTATACTAATGGAAAAAGTCCAGGCGACTGGACCTTTTTCCATTACTATAAGTCTGATTTACAACGGGCACACTGACCAATACACGTGCACGTTTTGGAATATTAATGGGGGGGGGTCATTGTATAATCGTGGGTACACAGAGCTTAATCATGACCTTGCTGTGCCATGACACTGGCTTGATATGGGACACGTACTGTAATGCAATGATTGCCAGTGTCAGTAACAGCCAAAATGAATCTACAAGTCTGTATGGGTAAGTTAATTAGCAGTAAAATAAGGAGAGCACCAACTCAATGAAGGTATTTGTGACCCGTAAGTATGATAAACCTTTTGTGCAAATGAAGAAACAATGCTAATTGTAATAGTGGTTTTATTTACAGAATGACAAAGTCATAAAACATGGATCAGATTAATATAAAAGTATCTCAGATTTCCATGTCTAATAATAGACTGAAGAAAAATGGCTGAATGAGTAAGTGAATAGTAAATAATTCAACAAGACAAGCCATGCATATACAAGGAAGGCCAAGAGTGGTCCTGTTCATTTTTTAACTGCGCATCCATAGTTTCAATAGTTGACGTCTATGACTGTAGAATCACATTCTTTTTACCTCAAATATTTCAAGTGAAAAAATGAGTAAAGTTGCATATTGTCAGTTTCTGAAAACAGAAGCATAATGAACAGTATGGAAGTAGTGACTTAAGTGTTTGTGGAAACATTCAAAAAATAACCTTAAAGCCTGGGGATAAGCTAACTAGGTAATTCCACAGTTTGGACAAGGTCATTTTACAATCTGCACATTGTATTTGTAGATACAGTGAACTTTGCATATGACCTTGAATGCATTGGTTGACATAACGGTCTTTATGTCACACGTGAGATTATATTAAAGTGTGAAAAGATGCTTGCACAAACTGCAGACTTTGAGAATACACCCTGGATTTACGGTATTGGGTGCCAGATTCTTTATGAATGAAGTAAGGTATGATTTTCTTTGAATCCTTCGAAATCAAGCCATAATCTTTGAGGTTTGATATCATTTTTTAAATCAAACTAACAGTAATAGGCCCAAAAGGGAACTGAGAAAAGATCCTGTTAATATTGGCAATATTTAGTTGTGGGAGGCCACTGAATTGCCGATCGATGGACATCAAGTAACCTGCATACTTGTCAGCTATATTAGCAGTAGAGCTAAGTCTCAGATGATCTACTTTTTCTTTTTCCGAGTAAATTATTAATGCACTTTTAAAAGCCTGAAAAATTGTTGAGATTTTTATCTTCAATTGCAAAGTAAAAGTCATTCTTAGCCTGATGAATAATGGATTGACACATCCTGTGCTGAGATCTGTAAGCATGTTGCCACTCTATGGAACCTGCTTTTGTGTAATTTTCAAGCTGTGCATCCAGTGACCATGGGCCATCTAAATGAGATGTCGATCAATAGTATTTTAATATCCTCACTTTTATTATCCTAGATGGTGAATATATGCTATATGTTAAGAATGTCCTGAAGACTGTTGCTGAAGGAGCCTAGAACTGAATTTAACTCAAGCACATAGCACTATTGCTTCCAGTCTCTGGAGCTGAGTTTGGAACCATTATCTTTCTCTTCAACATATCTGATCTTCTATTGCAAATGTTTGATAAAACATTCTCATAAATAATGGTTTCAGAACACATTGTCTTACAAGTCACATACACTGGAGTCTGTTATGTTACAAGTTAATGGCACAGATAAAAAAAACATTTTCTGCATGCCCCAGTGTGGGAGACTTCATCCCCACACTCCATCTTACTATTCTCAGCCTGATCACTGACAGACAGTATAAAACAATTCCATTCTTTCTCTAGGAGGCTGCGAGACTGAACCTCTCACTAAAATCTAAAATAGATACCCTACAGTTTACCTATATGCAAAACAAACAACAAGTAGTACATGAGCAACTGCCATCCTGAGTTGTTAAGCTCAAGCAACTGTGACTACGAGATCAGGCAATTCAGAAAGTAACTGTAAACTATTGACTTCATCAGCTTTAGTCTGCTGTGTGAGGATTTTTTTCAGACTTCATGCCTTTTGTGCGCCTATTGGAAGGACATACTTCTATATCTCATACACCAAGATGATCTCACTTGTGATGTGCAGTCCTTCCTTTGGCCACATAGTGTCTGGTAGCTTTTGTTATTATGTACTCTAGCATACTTTAATAAGCAGTTATTGTTGTCCCTTCTAGTAGGATTTTTAATAAGCTGGCTGAGTCTCATAACTAAACAATCTATGATAGTATCATTGCAACAGTGTAGCTGATATGGTATAATTTAGGTTCCAAACAGTAAAAGGTCGCCACAGCAGTCGTCAATGAAGAAAAATAACATAATGTACCAGGCACCAGACATTACACATTTTCCACATTTTCACATTTTCTAATTTAATATAATGGTATCAGATGTCCAAAACTTTACTTGCACCTGTCTGAGCAGATTCCAGCAATTTCTCATTACCTGGGATGCTTGTTAGTTAGTTAGAATCTAACTTGTATTAGTTACTGTCTACTGTGGCTATTGGTATTCCACCAGCAATTTTGCCAGTTTGGGCTTTTCTCAGTACTGTATATCTTGGAATATTCATCCTGCTTATGTGTCTTTAGTCAGGAATCTGTCACAACCAAAATACAAGGATTAAGAGACTGTATCCATGCTTAAAACTAAGGGTATTTTTGCTATATATGTTTCTATCTTTAGTCTGTATGATTTTGAGACATTTAACTTACATCTATAATACAACATAGGAAGTGGTGGTACATAGCTAATGCATCTAAATACCAAAGTAGGAAGTGATGGCACATAGTTAATGCACCTAAATACCAAAGTAAGAAATAATGGTACATAATCATATATATACCAAAGTAGGAAGTGATCTTCTGGATCAAAGCTGCTGTCAATAAGTTGGCGGACTTTAAGGATTCCCTGCAGGATGCACTGTTGGAGATGGTGGGTGGGCAGATTGAACTGATGAGGAAGATGATTTTTCCGAACTATGATACAGAATCGGAATTGCCTAGACATGGTAAGGCCTTGCTGTGTCTAATAATGGTGGCTGCCAAAAAAGCAATTACTAGAAAATGGAAATCAAAATCTAAACAAATTATATTGGAAGTAGTTAACACAGTAAGAGAGATAAAACAACTGGAATTGAGATCTTCAGAAAGGTATAGGAGCAAACTACATAGGAAAAAATGGGAATTGTGGGAACAATACATACAAGGGAGGAATGAGAGTTAAAAGGTCACAGGACTTAAAGAGCTATGTAATGTTTGAGTGAGAACAATTGGGTAGAGTATAAGTAATGTATAATGTTTGCAACTAGCAGTCTGTCCGTATGGTTTGTGATGTAAAATGCTTGCAACTAGGATTGTGTTGGTGTGCTTTGTTTATATTTATATAAATGTATGATTGCCTATGTAGTAAGTGACAGTTTAATAAAGATGTTTCTTGTTTAAAAAAAAAAAAAAAAAAAAAACAAAGCTGCTGTCAGTATTCCCTGGGGAGAAAACTTTTAGCACTGGAAGATGTATGAGCTACCACATGGGATAAAAAAGAGAAGATGTTAGGTAAAGCATTGCTTTTTCACAGTTAGTAAGCAATGGTACAAATGGCGCATATTCATTGCAAAAAAAAAAAAAAGAGCAGGCATAGTCCTGAGTGCACATACTTCAGAATGCATTGCACTGTACACAGTTAGTGATTATAAGTTGTATGTTATGCACACCATGGAGCATAATGACAAATTAGCCCCAACTGATTTTATCATTTAAAATATTTTAAAAATCTTTTTGAATAAAAAAAAAGTGTTTAAAAGCAATAAATATCACTAAAGAGTTTTGCTTACTCATATTTTATTTATTTTTGCTGACCTGATAGATGAGAATTAATTACCTGAGCTAGGGTAATTATTCATAAAAATATATCTTTGGAATTGATATTCAGAGATGCATGTTATTTTATTACATTCACATTTTATAAACTTCATAGATGCTGTAACAATGATCATCTTTACTGCTTCTCTTCAGAAACACCTCACTCCCATGCCTGCCCTTGCTGGGATTATTTACTTGAACAACTATTCATCTTCTGAGAAGGAATAAATAAACTGTCTTCATTAAGCACTCTTTCTGTCACAAATTCGAACATTGCTTCTTGATGGAATCACTGTCTAGAAAATACTCAATTACCAAATAGTTGTTTTCCCCTAACCTCACAGTCCCAACAAGCTATATGCAAACATAAAAAGACAAAAAAAAAAGAATAATGTTATACTTAAAGTAAAGGTTGGAAATATTGCAATTTCACTGCACTCTAGGCATGGTCTCCAAGAACACAGTTCATAAGGAAACAGATGTACTGCAGTGCACGATGTACTAATCAAATCTGCAAAGAAACAGATGCACTACAGTACCCAATGTTCTAACTAAATAAATCAGTTCAGGAAATAAACAAATACCTGTTACTGAAATGGACAGCAGACCTAAGAAGAAGTAGCTTATTTCAGAAGAGAGAATAAAAACAGTACAGAAAGGCCAAGCAGGGTGAAAAAGTTACTGCAAGTGATAATCAGAAGAGGAAAAAATCACTGATGTAAGGTTTGTGAGAGTATTATGATGAATATAAACAACAGTGGGATGCAGAACAAAGACAACACACAGTCAATGGTGAAATAAAGCAAAATGACACATATATTCTATTTTGTTGATTGTTACATTTCAGAGTAATAATGAGCTGTTGTGTTACATTTGTTAAACCTTTACTGATTTAGCATTAACTGATTCCTCACAGCATGATATATTCCAGAGCTACAGTGACAAGTGGTCAGTATATAAAGGTGACATGACCTCACAACCTCATAGTTATACACCTGTAAGTCTCATAAGCAAAGTATGCAAACTGAGAGCGTGGACATTTCGAATGGCATGATTTTAAAGGGAAACTGGTAATTTGCTCCCCGTGACATTTATCAGTATATGTTCCTTAAAGGAAGACCATCTATTATTTTCTGAAGAGTTTGCAGGTGCACTGGATGAGGGCCTTACAAGGTACATATGGACTTGCCTAAGGCCTTTGACATTATATCACACAAACATGTTGGTGATAAACTTAGTATTCTATTTATTTATTTGACATTTGTTGATCGGGATAGTCTGACTGGGACAGAGCCCATTTTCAGCGGAGGCCCGGGGAGAAAAGTTCCAAAATTCTAAATGTAAAAGCACATGTTACTTAAAGGTTGAAACAGTGGCAACATAATAAAACTCAGTAAGTCAATCTCAAAGAGATTCTATCAGACCTTATCACAGAAAGAAGTGATGTTCTGCTGGATCTGAACTAGATCCACTACTTTAGAATATTTCCTTTTCTGATTTCAGGGTTTGGAAAACAACTTTGGAATACCGAATAGGCAGACAACTGCAAAGTTGGCAATACTACCACATCTACAGTTGATACAGGGGTTCTACAGGAGGAGTTCGATTAAATACTCTTGGTGAAAGAATAATAGTCTCTTTCAAAATCAAGAAGTGCAACTTACTCAGGTTTTGGAAGTAGTAAGCTGCAAACCGTACTTGGTTACAAAATAAAAGAGCAACTGCAAAAAAGATCCTAGAGATGTAACTGAATAACAAATTTATCTTTGAAAAAGGAGCACCTGCAGCCATAGAAAACTATACTGTATTCAAAGCCACATCTACCAGAAAAAGAGAAGGTTATTGCCCACATATGCACCTCATCAGTTTGACCCATAACCAAATATAACACTGCTTATTGACTTTAAAGCTACGGATATAATATAATTTAATTAGATAAAGGTCAAAAGATTCTTAATAAGAAAAATCATCAGATTGGAAACAAGATCTATTGGAAATACTCTTGGAAATATTAGAGGGAGTGTCAGTACACCCAACGGTATATAATCTTCTGAACAGTGAGCTCTGTCTTCTTTTCAACGCAGTTCTTGACAGTTTTGTTTGAAATTCTGCCTGCAGAATTTGCATACAGAGGTAATACTAGGTCATGACATCTCTTGTTTCAAAGTCACATTAGTAATACTAAAAGTCAGCACCATGACTATAATACTTTCAGCTGAAAACATAAATCATTGGCTCACAAATAATAACACAATAAAAAATATCAGTTACACGTGGTTGAAAACAACCAAATACAATAAAAAGACAAAAAAAAAATATTTTCTGCAGGGTGGCAACAACCCCTGCATGCCTAAGTGAGAGACTGCATCCACCACTCACCTGCTAAAATATATCAACCCGGAGACTATACAAAAATACAAAATGGGAAAAAATTTTTTGCCTGACTTTTCAATAATCTTGCAATACAACCCATTGCACACGGTAATAATACTTTCAACAAAAGAGGGTTTGATTTGAAAAGTAGTAGGCCATTCTCTTTCTTTTAACTGATATTATGGCCAAAAGTATTGCTACCAGCACTATAGTAACTATGTTTCAGTCTGTCTGTCTGCCTATCTATCTGTCTATCTATCTTCCTTTCTTCTTCTTCTTCTTCTTTCGGCTGCTCCCGTTAGAGGTCGCCACAGCAGATCAACTGTTTCCATTTCTTCCTGTCCTCTGCATCTTGCTCTGTCACACCAACCACCTGCATGTCCTCTCTCACTACATCCATAAACCTTATCTTAGGCCTCCCTCTTTTCCTGTTACTTGGCAGCTTCATCCTTAGCATCTTTTTCCCAATATACTCTGCATCCCTCCTCAGCACATGTCCAAACCAACGTAATCTTGCCTCTCTGGCTTTGTCTCCAAGCCTTCCAACCTGGGCTGACCCTCTAATATACGTATTCCTAATCCTGTCCATCCTCATTACACCCAGTGCAAATCTTAACATCTTCAACTCTCCCACATCAAGCTCTGACTCCTGCCTTTTTGTCAATGCCACTGTCTCCAACCTATATAACATAGCTGGTCTCACTACCCTCTTGTAGACCTTCCCTTTCACTCTTACTGGTACTCGTCTGTCACAAATCACTCCTGACACTCTTTTCCACCCACTCCATCCTGCCTGTACTCTCTTCTTCACCTCTCTTCCACACTCACCATTACTCTAAACTGTTGATCCCAAGTACTTAAACTCATCCACCTTCCCCACCTCCACTCCCTGCATCCTCACCATTCCTCTGTCCTCCATCTCATTCACACACATATATTCTGTCTTAGCCATGCTGACCCACTTCTCTCTAGAGCATATCTCCACCTCTCCAGGGTCTCCTCCACCTGTTCCCTACTCTCACTACAGATCACAATGTCATCTGCAAATCATAGTCCACGGGGACTCCTGTCTGATCTCATCTGTCAACCTGTCCATCACCATTGCAAATAAGAAAGGGCTCAGAGCTGATCCCTGATGTAATCCCACCTCCACCTTAAACACATCCGTCACTCCCACCGCAGACCTCACCGCTGCCACACTACCCTCATACATATCCTGTACCACTCTTACATACTTCTCTGGCACTCCCGACTTCCTCATACAATACCACAACTCCTCTCTAGGCACCCTCTCATATGCTTTCTCTAAATCCGCAAAGACACAATGCAACTCCTTCTGACCTTCTCTGTACTTCTCCATCAACACTGTCAAAGCAGACATCGCATCTGTAGTGCTCTTTCCTGGCAGGAAACCATACTGCTGATCACTAATTATCACGTCCCTTCTTAACCTAGCTTCCACTACTCTTTCCCATAACTTCATGCTGTGACTGATCAGTTTAATCCCTCTGTAGTTACTACAGCTCTGCACATCACCCTTATTCTTAAAAATCGGTAACAAAACACTTTTTCTCCATTCCTCAGGCATCCTCTCACTTTCCAAGATTTCATTAAACAATCTAGTTAAAAACTCCACTGCCATTTCACCTAAACACCTCTATGCTTCCACAGGAATGTCATCTGGGACAACAGCCTTTCCATTCTTCTAACTCTTCATAGCTATCCTTACTTCCTCCTTGCTAATCCACTGCATGTCATGATTCACTATCCGCACATCATCCAACCTTCTCTCCCTCTCATTCTCTTCATTCATCAACCCCTCAAAGTACTCTTTCCATCTGCTCAACACACTCTCCTCACTTGTGAGTATGTTTCCCTCATTATCCTTTATCACCCTTACCTGCTGCACATCTTTACTAGCTCGGTCCCTCTGTCTAACCAATCGGTACAGGTCCTTTTCTCCTTCCTTAGTGTCCAACCTTTTATACAACTCTTCATGCATCTTATCCTTAACCTTCACCACCTCTCTCTTTGCCATGCACCTCATCTCTTTATACTCTTGTCTACTTTCTTCATCTCTTTGACAATCCCACTTCTTCTTCGCCAACCTCTTTCTCTGTATACTCTCCTGTACTTCTTCATTCCACCACCAGGTCTCCTTGTCCTCCTTCCTCTTTCCAGATGTCACACCAAGCACCTTTCTAGCCATCTCTCTTACTAGCTCTGCTGTAGTTACCCAGCTATTCGGTAACTCTTCACTGCCACCCAGTGTCTGTCTTAACTCTTCCCTGAACATCACCTCACAATTACCCTTTTTCAATTTCCACCATTTGATCCTTGGTGCTACCCTCACACTCATCCTCCTCTTCTTGATCACCAATGTCATCCTACAAACCACCATCCTATGCTGCCTAACTACACTTTCCCCTGCCACCACTTTGCAGTCTCCAATCTCCTTCAGACTGGCCCTTCTACATAAGATATAATCCACCTGGGTGCATCTTCCTCCACTCTTGTATGTCACCCTATGCTCCTCCCTCTTGTTAAAATATGTATTCATCACAGCTATGTCCATCCTTTTCGCAAAATCCACCACCATCTGACCTTCTGCATTCCTTTGCTTAACACCATACCTACCCATCACTTCCTCATCCCCTCTGTTCCCTTCACCAACATGCCCATTGAAATCTGCTCCAATCACCAGTTTCTCATACTTGGGTACAGTCATCACCACTTCATCCAACTCACTCCAAAATTTTTCTTTCTCATCCATCACACACCCAACTTGTGGAGCATATGCACTAACAACATTCATCATTACACCATCAATTTCCAGCTTCATAAACATCATTTTATCCGACACTCTTTTCACCTCCAAAACACTCTTAGCATACTGTTCCTTCAGGATAATGCCTACGTCATTTCTCCTTCCATCCACGCCATGATAAAACAATTTAAAACCACCTCCAATACACCTAGCCTTGCTCCCCTTCCATCTGGTCTCTTGCACACACAATATACCAACCTTTCTTCGGTCCATCATATCAGCTAGCTCTCTCCCTATACCAGTCATACTGCCAACATTCAAGGTTCCGATCCTCACTGTCACAGTCCTAGCTTTTACCGGCCTTCAGACATGCCTTCCCCCTCTTCTCCTCCTTTGTCCAACAGTAGCCCAATTTCCGCCAGTGCCCTGTTGGCCAACAGTACTGGTGGCGGTCATTGTTAACCCGGGCCTCGACCGATCCGGTATGTATTTCTGTACTGTTGTCTGCATGTATGATTTGGCAAAATTTTACACCGGATGCCCTTTCTGACACACCCCTCCCCATTTATGCGGGCTTGGGACCGGCACAAACAAATGCACTGGCTTGTGTATCCCCAGTATCTACCTTTCTATAGCCCTCTATATATCTATATCTGTCTATTTATGTAGTAGTAAATAGCCAGACTGGGAATGGGCTTTGTGGACCAAGTAATTTGTTTATAGTGAAGACATGAAACTTGGAGTTCACTTTCAACCTAAAACAAAATCAGTATATTCATACTTAATATAATTTCTGCTGGAACTTTCAGTATGATCACACTTTGAAACATGTGCTCTCCATATGCTCACCATCTTTAAAGTATATTGGTCACTTTCAGAACAATCTTTGTTTTGCAACTACTTTTATTTCCCATTATATTCTTAATCTTATAGTTGCAAATAATTTTGCAAAAAATTAAGTTAATGGTGTGTTTGTTTTTAGGCTCCACAAGCATACAATAGTAACATATTAACAATATTAACAATATTTAGAAGTGAAAGTTCAGTTTACAGAGTTTGAAAAGTAAATCGCACAGTTAGTACAGACAGTTAATATCATAGTAACCAAAATTAGATAGTGTTGTTGTGCAGTTAATACAGTCAGTAAATAACATAATACAAAAAGTAGACAGTGTTGTAGAAAACTGTAGTTACACAAGTTAATCAGTGAAGTAGAAAACTATGATTAAGCACTGGAGGTCAAATGAGTAGTGGGCATAGTGTTGGAGTATCAGAGGGGGAAGAAAAAAGACACATCATATGTACAATATTTACAGTAAGCAATTATGGCCCACATTGATAGTATTCTAGGAAATCTATGGAAATTAGCAATGATAAGAAAATACTTAAAAACCAAAGAATCCTAGGTTGAACAGCACTCATACAGAAGAGAGAGTTTAAGGTGGGCCATTACAGTTGCATAGCCAGTTGGTGAGAAGGTAAGATTTAAGGAGCTGTTTGAAAATGGAAGTTTTGCTTTGTAGTCTAATGTCAGGAGGGAGGCTATTCCAGGTGTTGGTAACTGCGTTAGGAAAGAGGGAGTCACCAGATGTGTTTTTGCATGGAATTTTCTCTATTAGTGCTTTACTGTTGGAGCGTAGTTGTCTATTGGAATTGTAGAAATTTAGTAGGCCAGATAGGGCAGGGGTTCATCGGGATAGTACAGTATTTGATGAGCTAGGCTAAGTTGGTGGTATCGTACAAGGCTGGGGAGTTCAAGCCAGTCTAAAGTTAGTAGGGATTGGCAAGTGGTGGGAATGTGATTTGGTGTTGGTAGCGAACCTGACAATTCTGTTGTAACGTGGAAAATTTGTTGAAGTCGGTCGTATTTAGATTTGTTAGTATTGGGGAAGCATAGATGGGTTCTGGCTATAGCAGTTCTGGATTCAGAAGTAAGGTATTTTTTACAGCAATATAGGGTACCTAGCTTTTTGTTAACTTTGGAGATGGTTAGGTATACATATTTGTTGAATCTTAGTTGTTGGTCTATTGTATTTCAAAGTAGTTTGGCCTCTGGGACTGGGGTAATGAGTGTGTTATTGGCTAAGAGTATAGAGAAGGTAGTAAGGTCATTAGTTTTTGTTGGGTGGAACAGAATAAGTTCATTTTTTGGAGGTTCAGTATTAGTTGAGATTTGTTTAGCTAGTTTTCCATCTGTGTGAAGGATTCCTATGTGCTTTTTTGGAGGAGCTGGATATTACATGCCGAGCAGATTAGTGTTGTGTCATCGCATATTGTACTATTTCAGCATTTGGGGTTGCTAGGTGAAGTTGATTTGTAAATATATTAAAGAGAAGTGGGCCAAGAATAGAGCCTTGAGGTACACCGTGTGACTGGGAGTGGGGGGGGGGGTAGGGAGTCTTGCCATTTGACTGACTGAAAGCAGTTGTCTAGACAACTTTTGAACCAGAGCAAGGAGAGGTTGTCTATGCTGAGTTCAGAAAGGCAGGTTAGGAGTTTATTAAGGGAAACCATATCAAATGCCTTAGAAAAATCTAGTAAAATGGCAGAGACTAGTTTACCTTGGTTTCTATGTATTGACAGTGTTGGTGAAATGGATTAGGGCAGTGGTAGTGCTATGGGATGGCCAGAAACCATGCTGAGTTTTAGATAAGTTATTGGTGAGAAGGTGGGTGAGGAGTTGGTGATGGACACATCTTTCTAGAATCTTAGATAGGGGTGGCAGGATGGCTATAGGTCGGTAGTTTGAGAGGTCAGTGGAGGGACCACCTTTATGAAGGAGAATGATACATGATGTTTTCCACAAGGAGGGAGTGGTATGTTCAGCAATGGATTTATTTATCAGTAATGAAACGGGATAAGCTATGACATTGGTTGCAATTTGAAGGTATTCAACTGGAAGACTGTCAGTAGGGAGAGTGGTGAGTTTAAGTTTGGTTAGGAGTTTTTGGATAGTTGATTTTGGAACTGGTTTTAGTGAGAAGGGAGTGCTGTTAGTTGGACCCTTAGGGGATTGTGGGAGGTCAGTGGTAGCTGTGCTGTTGATAAGTTTAAGTATGGAGGAGGTAAAATAGTTGTTAAAATTAAAAGTTATGTCTAGGTTTGATTCTTCTATATTGAGTGGGGTGTAGATGTTCTACCAGGCTGGAGATGTTGTTCACAGCTGCCCAGAACTTTTATGGGTTGGAGCTATGTTTTCTTTGTAGGGAGATGCAATGATTTTGTTTGTCATACTTAATTTTTTTCCCTTATTGCAAAGTTCAAGGAAGGTTTTCCTGGTCGTGGGTGTTCTTAGTTGGCACCAGGTATTACAGGCCTTATCCCTTTCTTTGAGTAAAGATTTTGTGGATTTCTGTAGCCAGGGGGCTGGGTTACTATTGGTCCAGATTTTTTGTGGTGAGGCTAGTTGGTCTAGGATGTTAAGAAATTTGGTATTAAAGTATTCATTTGCTTGGTCTAGTGGAAGGGTTTTTTATGGGGTACCAGTTGCAGTACTTTAAGGTTTCCAGGAATAGGACAGTGGGGAAGTTTTTTTGGGAGC